>NW_028301715.1:24657211-24967692 GCF_037042655.1 Diuraphis noxia | reverse complement strand
TTTTTGATAAATGTATATAACATTCTAAATAGATACAACATTACAATTTCTTTTCGAATGGAAATGCATTAAGCGTTTATAACACCACACTGCATATTTGAATCGAAAATATATTATTAATTGTTAATAAAATAATTAATAATTCGAACCTCTGTTTACAATTTAAAAAAGTTAATAACACTCAAAAATGAAAACAATTCGTGTGAATGTGCGATGATAATAAATATTAATAAAATAAAACTAATTCTACCCTTTTCTTTTGTGGTTGATTTTTTTATAGGCTAAAATTTTTTTTTAAGTTGATCTGTGCATCAAATAATTAAGCAGTAAACCTATATTACCCATAAATCAGGATTTCAAGTTTCACAATGCGATTGTTAATATTTTTTTAGTGGTAAAAGGTCTAAGATATAGTTGTATTTTTCAGACAGAACCATTTTCCTTTTTTCCTTAGCAGATTATTACGGACCCTGTGGTTTTATATTATATATACACATTTACCGTATATAACGCTTGCTGGTCAAACAAGGACCAGTATAATTCTTATTTATGACGTTTTACCCTTCTTTTTAACCATAACATTATACCTGGCCAAAAAATAATAAACTACTACGTAAAATAGAGCTATTCGCGTGTATATCCTAGTATCATAATAATATAGTTCCAAAAATCCAATTTTTTTTTATTAAACAATTTCATTTTTAGTATTACTTTTAAAAACGAATTTAAAGCCAAAAATCTTTAAGTAAGCATTTATAATAAACAATAATAATAACAGTTTGATATGCCCCACAAAACTTTTTATAACACAAGAATAATCAATACTAGAAACACGAACAAAAATAAAAAAATATCAAAACTAATAAAAAATAAAAATAAATATTTTTAAATATACACGAAAATCGACAAATAATTTATCATTTGTTTAGTTTATTTGTTTATGGGGTGTTTTTATGTTTGTTGTTACATAATATTATTTTAATTTACAAATTTCTTGATTGATATTAAATTAATTTTATGATATTTTGCATTGAAATTAAACTACCCTAATATTATTTAATTCTATTTAAAGTATATAGTGAAGTCTATATGGTTTATAACATGACATATCCAAAAATTAATTTTAAAAGAATAGTTTTTAAATCACCAATAATCTATAAGGTATTGTTCTTTATGTTTATAAATTATTATAAATATGTCTGAATAAATAAGATAATAATATATGAATTCAGCATTGGGTTTGAAGAAAATAAAGCATATAATTATTATACAATACTATTATTAATTTTTGCACAATTCGAATATGCTTTAGTCGGTAGATACAAACTTGAATGACTGAGTCTATAGATGTACGAATTAATGTAAATTAATTCACTCAGTAAAATCACACATTTAGTATAAACATTAGACAATAAATTCCAAGTATGTATCTACGATAATTTCTGTTTTAAGTTTACAAAGTATCATTATAAATATAACAAAATAACAATTAATTTTTATAAAAAAAAATATGAAAAACAAACTAGATATCTACAATTTTCGATCGATATTTTTTTCTCGTCAATATTTTGGAGCACTTAGTAGTGCCGTTATAAAAAAATTAAAGGAATCAAAATTACCTTAGATAAAATTCATATTTACAGGCAAAATTGATGAAAATTTCCAAGCTTTATTCATAATTCCATACTATAGCAGATAGTGATTTCGTAGTTATATGATCTATTTAATTTCAATGGTCTCGGTTAGAAATAATATAATGGGATTGATTTTGATAGGTTAGGAGGGGTGCGTAAGAGCTGCATTGTCCTTTTCAATCTGAAAACGATTAATTGTTGCTTTCTAAAATGAATATAAAAAAGCTAGATCATTTTTGGTTTTTACGATTTAATTAAAATATAGCGGATTTATTATTTCGAAATGTATAAAATATTAAAAATTATTAAATGTATTAAATGCCTACTGGTAATAATTTATAAAAATAATAAATTTATTATAACGCAAAAACGTGTTAACTAATAAAAACACTCAGTAAAAAATAAAAAATTTAATCCATGGCTTTGCAATATTATATGTCAAGCCCAACAAAAAGTAAAATATAATAAAACTTTAATAGTAAAACTTAATAATGTTTTAACATGCTCTTATACATTTTGACTGTTAAATTCCTTTAATGCAGATGTAATGTTAGTACATACAAAAGGAATGAAAAGCAGCTTGAATTTTTCAAGCCACTTCTATAAACTATTTTTAAATATTGTGTATTATCTACATGCCAGTTATAGTTTGGTATTTACCGAAGGTATTTAATCCATTAAATACTTCAGGTATTTGACAATTACAAAAAAATATATGTTTACTGTTTAGGTATGTATAAAGTGAATATTATTTAGAAAAATAAGATTTTATCGAGTTTATTTCCCTTTTAACATACAATATGAATATATTAATTATTGTATAGTAATTTTATGAACTTAATATGTTTCGAATAATATAAATAACATTATATTATTTTTGTATGTAGCTTGAATCAAATTATATACCATTTGACTTAGGCGTTATGCTAATAACGGGGCAAATTTAAAGGGTACGCATAGTTCAAACCCTTTCAAAAAACTGTAGTAGGTACGAGGACGCTTACATTAAAGTAATCCTAAGAAACAAATATAAGGTCTGGTTACAACTAATCACATATTGCACAACAATTTGTGCAATGTAAATTCTGTGGTATATTTCGAACACAGTACTACTACTTAGACGGTAATACATATTGACGTGTATGCATTTTTAAGTATGATTTGTGAAACCTAACCCAATTCTATAGCTATGTAGAAAATATTTTTATTTTTATTTTTATCACATATAATTTAAAAGCAATAATCGCATTTCAAAATTATGGAATAAAAGGTTTAAAAATATATTAGTAGGTATTGTAATAGATGATAATATCATTGTAATCACATTTTTGTAATACCCGGTAATATCAACACCAAATTATAATTTTTTGAAGAGATAAACACAAGTAGATAAAACTGAAATTGAAACAAGACTCTATATAAAATAATGCGAAGTTAAGATATTTGTTTTAATTTACATAATTTACATTGAGCTTGACTAGTGTTATGGTTGTTTGCTATTGATACGCAAATTGCACAAACCTCAAATGTAATTTTGGTGGTTTTAAACTTCACATTTTATGTAGCTCAAATGCATAGCTAATATGAATATTAGAGATAAAAATAAAATAGATAAAGAAAAATAAAGAATGTAATATTATATAATTATCTGATACCATTGCCGATCGTAATCAATATGAATATTAATAAACCATAACCTGATAATAATTTATTGTCATTGACGTGAGCGTTATTAACTGTCTATTGTCCGTGTTTCATACCAATGTAACTGTCGGAAAACTATGGAAAAAAGGAATTGACATTTTACGAGACATTCCTAACAGGCGTTTTTCGCAACGAAAATATTATGACGTTGTGGTTACGCATCCATAAATAGCAGGGATCGAGTATAACGGTGTATCCGAATTGGTTCCCGGGAAAAAGCATTTTCAATTTTCCTTCTCATTTTATACAGACTTAGGACTTATCTAAATCAATTTTTGGTACATTTGTACTTATAATGTTGGGAAATATGTTATAATACTATAATTAGATCGTATTTCGCCTTTTTTGTAATTGTTTATCGCACTGCGACAACGGTATCTCTATAAACCTATATAGCTGTCCATCTAACTATCTGCCTATATGTACGCGTATCGTTTAAAGTATAATAGTTATATAAGTTCATATTACGTACAGTGTTACATGCAGCTATATAGCATCCAATTTGGATGTGTTCCACTTATCTAGAATATCGGGAACGACGGAAACCAATTCAGATGTGTGTTTCGTGGAATGTCGGGAACTAATTCGGATGTCAATTTTCAGGTGTGGGAACCAATTCAGATGCAACCGAGTATAATAGCACCGCGGATCGAAATATTTTCCTTTTTATAATTGGCTTATGAACAGGTTTAATTTACCTGACCTCTGAAATTGAAAATGTGAAGATGTGAAGATGTGAAGATGTACATTGGACACTCAAAAGACTAAGTCAATTTGAAAATATTATTTTAATATTCTTATTATCAAATTACAAACACTATATTTTGTATAGAAATATAAAATCGATAGGTATTTTTGTATTCCTAATATACTTTTTTTATCGTATAGTATTATACTTCATTAATTAATTAAATTAAATTAACTATAAATATTTTTATATCGTAAATTGCAAATACCGCAGGTAATCGACCATTTGATGATAGGTATAAATTATAACGAACCAGCTGAACCTGTGAACTTCGTAGCCCGTTAAAAATCCTACTTCTTATATGTCGCAAACTGTGTTAAATTCGTTATCTGTGATTATGCTAGCAGTATATTTTTATACATATAGATAGATAACAATTAAAATATACTAAGTATTTATTTTACGAAGATATTCAATTTAGTTTATAATTAAGTAAATTTATATTAAATCATATACAATGAGATAAATTAGAGACCAATATATATTTTAAACAATTTATAATTTTCCATGGGAACCAAATCTTAGCAACTTTTATTTATCATAATAAAATTCACAATTTTCAAAAATCTATTTTTTTGAGAGCCTTAAATGCATAGAAATGGAGTTATAACAAAAAAGAAACAAACACAAGATATCAATAAAAACTTGTAATGCCATCGACGCACGTGACATGGAAACAAATAATAAAATATGTAGGGATAATAATTTCTTTCGTACTAATATCAATCCTCAATAATATCATCCATTCATAAATAAACAAAAATTTCCATCGTAAATCTCAAAATGTCTGTTTGGGCATCTCCCGGGGTTGGGCCTATCACTTTTTAACTTAGCCTATCTTTTGCCCATAGGTCCAATATGTCTCTGTACCAACAAATTGCGTCCCCAGACATTTTTCTAGGGGGGGGGGGGGCAAATGGCCGGTCTTTTCCCCCTGGGGACGCCCATGTAAAATACAGATAGATAGACAGAAATTAATTTATATATAATAAATATAATAATATAAGAAGATATTAATAAAATATGCAGAATTCGTTTAACAAAAAGACCACAAAAAACGTAAGAGTGGACGGTAAATTTAAGTATGCATTTTTAAGAATAATCGAGTGAATTATTATGCATGCTCACTTCCATTTTTCTTTAGTAAAGTAAAGAATTTTTTAAATTCTGATTTTTAATTTTTAACTCCATACCTACTTAAAGACAATACTATTTTCGAAGTCTTAGGTTTGGTTTGCCATTTAAATTTTAAGAAATGCCCTGTTTTCATGTGTCAATACTTGTTCTTTTTAAAATTAGAATCAGTTTACTAGCATTTTTTAACGTAAATTATTAAGCCGATTATTATTTTCAAATTTTTATGCAGAATCTTGATCTAAAAACTGGAAAATTAAAATCAGTAACAAAAAATCTGCAAAGGTGAATTTTTCACTAAATAAAAGGGAATGCCCCCCCCCCCCACTAAAGTTCAATAACAAACCAATTCTACTTCACCAGTCAACCAAATACCTAGGTATAACTCTGGATAAAAGATTAATCTGATCAAACAAAAGACGATATTATTTATCGTAATTTTTCCTTTTTGCATAAATTATTATTATTATTATTTAATCATTATTTTATAGTAAATTATTGTGAAAATTGAGTAGTGTATAATAAGTGCCTAAGTATCAGCCCAAATATTGCAAAATATATTTTATACTTACATACAACTATTATTAAGGATTAAGGAACCCTACTCGGTACTCCTTTTTCCTTAGTATATAAATTTGAATAACCCAAAACTGCTGGTTCAAATTTTTATTTAGATAAATCAACATACTATTCAAAAATGTCCTGTGATTCTCATATTTTTGAAAAAAATAGTTTCTACTTTAACATTACAATAGTATACATTCATACTTCATAGTAAGTACACAAATGGTATGTATTAGTTTATATTAGTGCATAGCGCACAAATCTGAGTTTCCAAAATGACGGTCTTAAGTATCTATACTTTAGAATTTGAATAAATTAATTATTAAAGGATAAATTTAAGGGTTTAAGGATAACTGGGGGTTGAGCAAACTTTATTATGTATTGTCCTCTTTCCTGTATGTATAATATATTATATTATACGCGTCTCCGCGTCTGATGAAAGTATGTGTTTGCGACAAGTCCAGGATGTCAGGAAAAATAAAAACCACAGTTTGACACGCTACCGTGACGTCGGTGGTATAGGCAGGACGGGTCAGGCAAGAAGACGGGCGGGCTACAATCACAGTTTGAGTATAATAGTATTATTATTTAGTGATACACGCACACACACACATATATATATATATATATAATACCTGTCGGGTCGCCTGGCCGTATAATATTGCGCTCGCCTGCTTTTGATTCAAGTGTACTGCAACGTGCACACATATTATATTTACGCCTGTATATATTTTATAATTGTATTACTACTATAATATTATATTATATGGGGACGACTGCGCGGGGCGACGGTATATTGACAAAATCCCGAGCGCTATACTCGAAATTCAATTTGCCTCATCGCCCAGTCACGGTCGCCCTTTCTGTGTATCACTTGCGCGTGTACACACACACACACACACACACACACGCACGCACGTAAGACTGGCACGAGGCGGTTTAGAGCTGTTACGCCCGATAAACAGACTATAAATTTGCTTAGAGGAAAGGACGAGGACGCGCGTCGTATAATGCATCCGAATTATACTATAGTATGGCGTACGTGTAGTATAATAGGTGGACGGAAACTTTTCCGAGGAGACGCGCACGTGTCTTTTGTTTTTGCGTATTATTAATCATTACACATATTATACATATTATTATTATTGTTATTATTACGATATAGTCCCGCGCGCACAGGTTTTTGAATATTCGCGTGGCAATTTTAATTAAATTTTGCACTGACGGTGCATTATCGCGATGACGCGCGTATATATAGGTGCACGACGATCCGCACGCGCCGAGCCCAACGTCGTGTATAATGCTATTATATTATAAAAGATGACCGTAACCGCGGTATATACCATCAATGTGTAGTTCGCCGAGAACACGGTTGTACACAGATATATCATAAGAGACCGCACGACCGCCCGTGGTTGAACTCTAAGAGTCCTCGGCATTAAGGTTTTGCGCTTTCGCTGCACCTGATAATTTATTTTGGGTTTAGTGCGGTGGTCGCTGGTGAATATTTATTTAAAAGACTATATATAAGATTATTAAATTACCAATGCGTACTTTGATATTATCGAATAATATTGAATTAAAATGATATATATAATGAAATATTTATAATAAATATGAATCTTCGATGTTGACGGTTGATCAGATGAAAAATTATAAAATTATCTATCAACGCAAGAATTCTAAGTTAAGTCCGGATTTTAGACTAACGGTGCGTATACGTTCGTGTCCGACGTACCCATTATACCTATACAGGGCATACTGCAGGCATAACCTGGTACAATATGATCCATATTAGATGACTAAATCCGAATTGTATATATACTATTCTATTTACCTAAATATGTTAATACTATACATAGGCATAACTAGGGAAATTTTTCTAAACTATATAATTTTATTAGCAACACAAACCCTGTTAATTAATATTTTAAACTTAAATATGATTGAAAACTTAAGAGATAAGCTCCCGCCCCCTAATTGCACCAGTATATTACTATAAACAAAATTTTACTTTTCTTAGTTGGCTAGTTCATTTTTATCTTGTACACCTTTTACTATAGCTTTACTTAGGTATGCCATAATGGAGGAAATAAATTGGCTGCTCTGCAACAGACACACAATTTTGCACACGACTGTGGTTCACGGTGCGACAGCGTTTGTGAGAACATTTTCCTATTTTCCTAACCTAAATCTGTTATGTATACGTTATTAAGTGTATTCTTACCATTTTAATATTATTAAACTCAACATTTCTAATCGACTACAATTTATTATGATTAAAAACATCGATTTATATAATATTATTTCGTAGTCTGCCCCATTGGGATGTATAATATAATATTAAATATGAATAATAATTTTTTTTTTTTGTAAGAGGAACCCGCAGCAACATAGGCCATTGGATGTTGAATAATAATACAATCGCTGGTTTATAATACCTATAAGCAGTGGATGCCTTAAATAATGCATAAATGAACACAGTTGCGTGTCATTATTTATGGGAAAAATGTATATTATGGAAAGATGTACAGGTTTCTACGATACCTACATATTATCGACACTTGCTGTTGCAAAAAATATAATTGTGTTGCGTAGAACTTACTTTGGTCGATTTTTGTTTTGTATAATTGTATGTCGTGTCGGTTATATTATGATTAAAAATATTACACGAGCCGTTTTTAATTATATCGTATTATAATATTAAATTTGAAAAGTCTGACTTGGTTAAAACTTAATCAACAAAACCCTTGTAATCACCAAGTAATATACAAATATAATTTACACATTGCATGCTATGCAATTCTACAGATATACCTTTAACATTCTGTATACAACAATCGTAAAAATAAAATAATTTAAAATCAACAAAACCTATTTTTTAAATAATATTTATATGGATTAAAATTGATAACCAACCTTTTTTTTATTATAAAGTGTCTCTGACATACAAAGTCATCAAACTTATTGATAAGATGATAATCTATAAGTATTAACTTACTCGTATAAGCGTTTATTAATTTATTATTTATGGTCGTAAGTCTAGTAGATGACTGCATATCCCAGGTAACCCCCCTCGCAGGCTCAAACGAAATTGGAATCGAGATCTCCTTAAGTGATCTAAATCCGATTATAAGTTCTTAGGTGTTACCAATGGGTGACTTCCTTAAAAGTTGTTGTTTTTTTTTTTTTAAATAAACTATGTATATATTCTATATCAAAATTACTAAATGTGCTTGTTGTACAGATTGTTTTTGAATAATAATAAAAAAAAAAAAAGTCTAGTAGAGCGCATCGATAGTTTATTATTTTGTTATTTCATCTTGTTTGATATGTCTACAGGTATACAACAAATATATACTTGTCTTCATGGTAAATATTATTAGTTATAAAAATTCAAATACCTATATTTTGAGACGATTCTATTTCACAAAATTAAATTCTCTTACAACTAATATTGATTTTCTGTTTACAATTAAACGCAAGGGCCATGGTCATATAAATTAAGATTAAGGTTAATACCAATCCGCTTATAAGTCACTCTCTTCTATAAATCAATCGACTTTCATTTTCAAATTAAATAAATTTCAAATTTTACTAACCCACATCATTGCAATATACTACTCTACAGAATGCTCCTAGTAGCTAGCAAATAACTTATATTTGACACTATGAGTATGGGTATAAAATATCAAAATAATATTGTAGTTTTTAAGTGATGCAATAAAATTTTAATAAACGTTCTAAACAGGACAAGAGAAAAATCTTTTTGGATGCATTAATATAATAGTTATTCAGGTAAAATGTGAAATATACGCGTTAAAATACGATTGATATTTGATTCCAGATGGTATTCGATCAAAATATATGTGTTTATATGTTTTATTATTTCGTTTTTTTTCTAATACCTTGTATTCAATATTATTTTATATGAACATTTATACAACTCAAAAGAAACAATTTTCATTGCCTTTTAAACACATCGACGTCGACGGAAAATTGAAAGTTGAATGTGTCAATAATATGTCCACTTATTTATAATATTGAAATATGATTATTTGAAAAAAAGCTTCGGAGTTTATTCCTGCTAAAGGTAGCTTATATAGACAGTAGACATGCACTTATATACCTAACTATAAATAAAATATATATACAGTCAACGGTCGAGTAAACAACAAATGATTATAATACAATCGTATGGGTACAACATATATTTATGAGGGATTGGGAATATCTGTAAGAGTAAGTTTTGATGTTTTGTTTAATGTTTTACAATTTTATTAAATCTAAAAGTCTTATACAAAATAACATCAAAAGTAAAAACGCACAACTCTACTGTCATCCATCAAAAGAGCTTGAGAAAAGTTAACAAAAAGACAGTTAGTACTTATCCTACCTAATATGATAATAACTAATCTATTGATAGATTATAAAATATTGAGCAAATAATCAGAATTATAAATCGTTATAAAACAAGTCAAAGGCTAATTTTTAAGATATATTTAAAAAGCACTGAATAATAATATTTTATTTACTTTTTTAACTTTATTTTTTCTTTTCATCAATATATCCTCATAGTGAAAAATATACGACAAAATTATCGATTTCCATCTCTATAATATTAATATTAATGATTATACTCACAATGAATTTAGTTGCTTAGTTTTATTAAATACTTATAACTTGTCAAACAAATGACTATAGCACGACGATGGTATTGTACCGAATAAAGATTCAGATTTGTAGTGATAGATGTTAAGTTACAATATTGTAAATGAATCGAGTTGTGTTGTTTTTAATATGCAAGTCCTCATGTATTAGAAAGAAAAATAAATACAAATAGGTCTTTTGACTTAGCCTTTTGAAACAAATAAAAGCACACAATGGGGATATGGAACCTTCTAAAATATAATACATATTTTCATATTCACAATATACCTATTATAAATATAATGTTGTATCTGGTGTATCACCAATATTTAGTGCGAAAATCTTGGAACAGTTTTATGTAATTAGCTCCAGGGTTCATCGTATATAGACACCAAAGAACAGATACTATAAATATTATAACGTGTAAAAAGGATTTTAAAATAACTGATAATAATACCTAATTAAAATGAGATTGTTTTTTTTTTCTAAACTTTCATTCTTCAAAAAACCCGTTTGTATTCATTTCAATAGAAATAATTTACATTTAAATGACTCCGGAGTACAATGCGAGGAAAAAAATAAAATACCGTCAAGATTTTTTGTCTCGATATTGTTTTTTTTCATTCTCTGGTTAACCTTTTTGCGCATTGTCCGCTACAGAGTCCACAGTGTCTCGGTGAATCATTTCAAGAATCAATAAATGGAAAATAGGTGAACTTTGCAAAGCAAGTATTTTAATTTTTTTTTTCTGGAAGAATTATTGTATTAATATGACAGGTATTCTGGGAATATATATGAGTTTAATCGCTAACCGATCCCCAAAAAAATCTTGATTTATATTTCAAGTGGTTTTTTTAATACTTTAATCGAATAAACAATACAAAACAAAAAATGAAGAGATTCATTATGTTGTTATTATATTATTTTAAGCTATATGTGCAAACTTTTATTATGTGACACTAATGTAATTATTATCCTGGTTTGTCACGAATGATGCCAAATAAAATCTAGGAATATAAAATTACGTTTTTATACAAATTAAATGACTAGTAGCATTGAGTATAGATATTACTTGTATTACCTATTCTGGCTATTCTCAATGCCAGTAGGTATTCAAAATGCATATACACTACCATTTTAATAGTTTTATATACTGATATAATGAATTTATTGACATGAATTATATCTGCTTGACTGCTCTCTAGGTTTAGTATTCAATCAAGACGATTTGATAATAAGATATTTTTTTTTATACTACAATATAAACTAAACAGTAAATAGTAACGAAACACTATATTATAGTATATATAACTTATATTACATTTTACAATATCAACCAATGATCATTAATTATTAACAAATAAAAAACTAAAATAGAGCGTATTATACAATCAAAATTCTAACATTCTGTATTTCTGTGTCTTTTATTATAAACATGTTAAAGTTTTAGGTAATAAAGGTACGCTCATTTAATAAAAAAACATAATTTTATAACTGATCCGTGATCATATATCTACCTGCTACTCTGCATATTATTCATTATGCCAAATTAACTATTACGTCTTAATACTAACATCGATACCTTTACAGAATACAATAAATCGATGTAATTGTGTTTACAATTTGGTAAAAATAAAAATATTGTTCACAGACTCGTATTTCAAATTTCCATTTGATAATAATTAATTCACTTGAAGTTTAATAAGTGTACGAGTACATCGATATGATTTAAGTATACCTAATAATATTATATATTTAATAATAGTACCTATCTAAAATATGTATTTGTGCTTAATAATTACTATGTAGATTTAATGGTATCTATAAATATTTTTCAGCAGTTTTTCTAATCTTAGAAATATATTTATAGTGATAGTATAACATGTATATTCAAATAATCTTTAATAGTTAGATTTCCAAATACTTACCTAAGGGCTAAAACGTATATTACATAGGTAGATTAAAATACGCATAATATAGGAACTTGACAAAAAATACTCAAAATGTATTACCTGAAACACAAAATAATGCAACACATTGATTAATAACACTTATATTATATATGCGTTTCGATATTGATCCACCTATTTATATTAAAATATACTTATTATATAATATAGGTTATTCACTGGGTATTGTATAATTAAATAATTCATTTATCAGATGATGATGTGTGCTTATTTTTACATCCTTAATAAATTTGTATTTAAGAATTACAAGATTATTATTTAAACCAATAACTATGTTAAAGTACACCTAATAATTAATTACCAAAGAGCAAACAATTACTCCTTAGTAAAGAGAAAAACAAATTCATACAAATTAGTATACAATAACTTTACAATTTAAAATTGCTTTTAATTATTTAGCGATATCACTGTTTCTCTATGATATATCTCTATACAGTAGGTACTAATACATTATACCAAGATAATAAATTATACAAATATGAGTATATATTGGTATGAATTAATCGAATACAAATGTGTTTTTTCACTCTAATTATTAATACCTATATACATAATACATATACTATATACATTATACATTCCAAATGCAATACAATACGTAAAAGTATAATATTTATTTTTAGTATATTGTTGTAAAACATATCATATTGAAATGATTAAAGGCAATTATAAATGTTATATTTTAATCTTTTGTCGTTTGTATTTATTGGAGCAATCTTTTAAAATAAAATACCGAGTATCGATGATAATATTATTATGTGTTCGAAAAAAAATAATATTGACGTTTTAATCAAGTTTCAGTCAGATTGACCGTGATAGTAATTTATTTTATTTAAATGGTGGTTTTATTCATTTTCAATTTAAAAATATTAACTCATTTTCAGTCTGATGTGATGGACGTAATGATATGTTAAAAATATTAAATAATCCATTATATTTCATGGATAATTATTTCAATTTCTATTAGATATATAATATATTACATCTACTTTAATTTAATAATGAAAGATTATAATGGCATTTTAATTTGTATTTTTATATGTTTTTTTTCAATTTTAGACTTTTAGAGCATTTCATTTGGATGCAGAATATCGAAAAAATAATGTTAATGTGAATTAAGTTATATTTTACATTTTATCTGAATATACTTAATATATTATGCTTTATGGTATATCTATTATGTTTTTTGTATAAATAATAATTAAATCAAAAACATTTTACTCGCCGGATGTGGGTTATTATAATTCATAATATATTAATAAAAAATATTATCACGTCTAGCGCGCGTGCCGTAATCAAGTTACATAAAAAAATCTGTATTTTTTCTGTGGTGATAAACGGAAATACGGGATAACGAATTTTCAATTCATAGGCTTGGCTGATTGTTGCAAGGACCCCTTATTAACTTGATTAGTGTTATATTAAATTAATGTCTATGAGTATGCACTCAGTAAATTAATTTTGTTTATAGCCGCCGTCAGGAAAGGAAAAGTATTGTTTGGCCGTGTATGTCAATCGTTGTTTTATTGGTAGTATACCAGTTATAAGAATAAAGTTATGATCTCATTTTTTTTTATTCCTTTAAAATTATAGCATAAAGGCAGAGATGGCCATAATCATAGTACCTATCATACTGCCATAGTTGTTCACACAACAAGTCTAATCATTTAAAATTTCCCTTTGTTTTATTTTTGTATAATAATAAAAAGTAATTAATTAATTTTAATTGAAAATGACGTTTTTTTATTTTACTTTAATAGAAAACTAGTAAGTTAAATATTTTTTTTTGTGTGGGCGTGGGGGTGGTACGGTAGGAGTTATTTTTGTATATTTGTTTGTAGGTTTTTGAGTTGGTAGGGTTGTAAAACGTGTTTGTGTATGTGTGGCAAGGATATGTTGCAAAAATCCCGGGTGGTCACCCATCCGGGATCTAGCAACTGCGGCCGGTACGTACGCTCAGTAGTGCGTTTCCGCAGATTGAGCGTACGACCACGCCTCACCAAGCCACAAAAGTTAAATATTATTTTGAAAGAAGTTTACACGCACTTTTTTATTACATTTAAAAGTTTATATACTTCCTAGTGAAATATAAATAATTAATAATAAAAATTAGTAGATTTCATAATAATATGTACCTATAATAGCTCAATTTTAATTGCAATTTATAATACAAAAGTAACAAAATTAATTACTACTACCTAGTTATTTCATAAAAACATGTTAATAATAAATATAAATAATTATAATTGTAAATTAAATTTACACACTGTGTTAAACAAAATAATATACAATTTTATGATTTTCAACAATATGTTTGTTGAGGACTTACAAATAATCAATTTCTTTACAAATAAATAAACAACCTCATTTACTTGTTTTTACAGTTTTTTTTACTATTTTTCACTAATGTAAATGTAACAACTATATAAGTACCAGCTGTGTCCATTTTTCAATCAATAAATAAAGAATATTACAATTAAACTTAAAACATCATCTTAACCGCACCAAAAAGTAGTTTCTAATTTCCATATAAGATACATATCAAACACACTTTCAAATACTAATTGGTATATTCACAAGATATAATAGATATCAAAAAATATTTATTTTTTTAATCTAATCTATTAACATCTAGTAAAGTATGTTCATAATATTTATCGAATATATTAATGGTTTCAAATATTTTTAATAAAATATAACTTGATAAATAACATCATCTCTGTTTGAAATATAGGTAGTCATATTTTATAGCTTCTAATTTTCTATAAATTAAATTATAAAATAAGTCTGTATAGGGAAATAAACAATTTTGAAACTTTTTATCCAGATTACTGGCTATTGTAATTATGCAATTATTATACTACCTATCTAGTTGAATTCAAAACCTAATATATTAAGTAGATATTCGTCTTTTCACTTATCCCAAAATGCTATAATATTTTAGGTATTTTAAATCAGTTGATGTGAAACTATGACCTGGTTTCAGTTAGGGCTTATTAATCAAAAAATGAACCTTATGATTCGATAATCAAATCTGTAAGCGTTGATGAATAGCGAAGATGTATATAATATTTTCTTCAAGCTAACGAAAAATAAAACAGTCAACCTTCACTGAAAACTTTAGGAAAAATGCCAGCGTAAGCATAAACTGAAGAATTGTATTTCTACCATTTAATTTCTAATAGAAACAACTATTATAGAATGTAACAAAATTTTCTTGTTGGGAGTATATAAATAATATGCTAATTTACGCATAGTGATAAATATTCAAAAAGTTTTTATGAAATTCGAATTCACAATTTTGTACAGTTGACATTAAAATCATTTGATTATTCAAATATAATCGGACTTATAACAAAGATTATAATATAATACTTGGAATTGCATGAATGTTATTAGTTTATTACTTATCTTAGTGCATTCCTACTTTATAGTCAGCTTTTTTTATCTAAGGTACGATGAGTAAATTAATTTTTAGAAATATAATCAGTTTTTATTTAAAATATCTACATCATTACATGCTTATATTTAATTATACTCGTGAAGGTCTACATCGAAATTTGATTTTTTCAGTTGAGCTAATAGTTATTGTCCTGAGGATTAATTCGTTTTTCTAATAATTATCTATTTATTAATATTTTTCACACTTGGACTCGTATTATTATCATATCAATGACACACGACATGTATGTATAACATACCACGATTGAAATAAATAGCTACATAGTTTAGTAGCTTGCGTGATAAATAGAACTTAGTTGTATCAGACTTTGTATTTTCTCTACACCTATACAACATGATATCTCTAGTAAATTATGTGCACAGCAGTATACGTCATCGGAGAGTAAAATCGGAAAAGAAAAACTCTATATTTTGGTGTATTACATACAAATAAACTGTGTATGGAAAAAAGGTAAAAATTGTAGCTACTTCGGACAAGATAAAAGCTACACCCCCCCCCCCCTCTAAACACGAGACGAATAATATCTTTTACCGGCGTCAGACGTTTTACAAATTGGTCTCGGGCCTAGTGAGGCGTATAATCCGACGCCATTTCGCGAAAAATACACCGCGGGCGCGTGTACGTTTAATAAACACAGCAAACTTATTTTCTCCTCTGCGAATTCTTATCAAAACTACTGGCGGGCGTTTTGACAAAAGTCTGATGGCCCGTTAAGTTGATTTATCGGTCAGCAGCAGTCAGCGTAAACGTAAAAAATGAATACGCATACCTATCCACATATCCCGTCCGTCGACCACCACCGCAACTTATAATAAATACGGAAATTTCGAAATATATAAATAGAGATGTGTATATTTTTATACGCAGTGTCCAACTACAGACTGTAAAAAGAGTAAAAGTACAACAAAAAAACCAGAAATTCTGATCTTGATTTGAAAAATATATTTACTTGATGAAATTATAAACTAACTTATTGTGCATATATATTATTTTATCATATGAAACACTCAAGGTTATAATAATTACTTAGGTATACATTATTATTATTATTTTATTTCAGGAATCGATAAAACTGTATCTCAAACATATTTTATTAATTTCTATTTTTTAATGTTTCGTATTATTTAAACCAAAAAATTGGTCGTGTAAACTATATTGTATTATTTAAGTCATGGCGCCACCACTACTTCCAACACGATCTATATCCAAAAGAGGTAGATACATTTATACATAATATTGTATTTGTAAAATTAATTGTACCATATTGTATTGTTTATTAGGTATAAATACACTATTTTTCAAAGTTATAGAAATGTTATCAATCTATTTCGAAATATTTTGAATATTATCGAAAACCCACAAAAATGCAAAATCCAATAATTATGGCCATACCTATATAGATACTTGTACAGTACAAAAGCAAGTTTTTAATATTCATTAAAATATTATAATACGTAGGCGGTAGGTACCTATATAGTATAAAGAAATTATAATATTGATTTATCACCTAATCTAATGTAACAGTATAATGGCTTAAAAATAATGCTCAATAATTATTAAATAATTATTATGCCATCATTGTACTCAATTCAAACTAGATAATAATATTCTAAATCGTGACTCTGGCTTTATTATTGGCTCGCTTTTATAGGTAGGTTACCTATTATGCATTCATAATGCACTACTTTTTAAAGAAATTAAATCTTACATTACATAATATGATAGTTAAATGAATTATCATTGACGGTTTGTTTCGAATATCATAATGATATGTCCATTTCATTATATTGAGCGTCGAATAAAAATTGAATGTACTGCGAGATTGAATGTTATTAATAAGTGATTAGGTACCTACCGATTATTATATTATATATTTCGTATAGGTACGCCGTACACCTAAGATGATAATATTAACAACAATTTAGAAGCTTCTTATCAGAGTACCTATTAAATGTACTTAAATAAACGTTTTCGCTTTATCGACAAGAATTTACTAGACTAGTTAGATACGAATAATATTGTACAGATCGAATGCCATCTAGCTACTCGTTGTCTGCAACAGCAGTAAAACTTCATATTATTACGTTCTCTATTTGAAAATTTGAAATAAATATAGATATAGATATTTCAATATTATTCGTTACCATTACAATTTGCAATCATTTTCACCGTTTATTTTCACAACCATTCAATTACATCACTGTCGACATCGTTTGACTCACGCAACACACAATGGCCGAGTAGTGTTCCACTAAAGTCACACTATAAAACCGGAACGGGACGTAGGAAATATAATATCACGCCACTGCAGTACTAACCAGCCGACATCCATTTGTGTTGGAATGGTCGGTCCGCAGCTAGGGCGGGTGCAGTGTGGGCCTGTGACTGCGAACATAGCTGAGTACATATATTATTTCAGTGTATGCGCCTGTCAGCCTTTGAAAGAAAAAAAAAAGCTCTATTGTCGCACGTTGTGTCAGAACAACACTTTATGGCGCTAATAAACACGCGGCTCTACGTTGTTCTTGATGTCACCGAATCGAACAAAAATTTCCCTCTAATAATAATTATTATCCGAGAGCCATATATATATATATATATATATATATTACAGCAAAAGTCGCAGGGTGAGGCGAATATAATAGCGTTATATTATATTGTTATTATATTATGTGATGAACGAACGGATAAAAGCTCTGTGGCCTCTGTGGCCCACCACGACAGCACCATACTATATATATATATACAGCGTGTGTATATACACGTTTTAATCAAAAACATATTTCATGTGGTTTTAAAAGTGTTGTCAGCCAACGACTCTCCGCCCACCCCACCCGCCACAGCTCTTATGTGCCACCCGTATCAAGCGCGGGCCACACAGTCACTCGCCACCCTGCGAGTCCACCGTGGTCTCTCGCCCAGGCCAAAAGTTGTCAGTTCTCAATGAGATTGATTAATCGTCTACTGCAGCCTATATACCGTCATTATACGTATACAATAATAATATTATTATATTCATCCACTTCACCTTGCAGTCGTCGCAGGTTACAGTCTGACCTTTTTTCTCCCCCGGGCCCCCCTCTCGCTGCACCTGCACCACCAAACTCCGCGAAACATGACAGTGTTCTTTATCCGCAAATCATCGCGTGGCATAATATCACCCGACTCCGCCAACGATTTTCAGTCCAAAAAATTGAAATGTTGGATGCTTAACGGTTTTTTTTTCAACCAATGGGATTCTGTTACATTGAAGTATGGTCGATGCGTACAATACTACGAAATTAGATAATACTGATAATAATTTTAAAAAAATGACTTCAGACAATTTTTTTTACATTTTAAAACTGAAGATCAAATAGCTGTTATAGTTTTTTACTTGACTTGTATTAAAAAGACTGCAATGTTTGATCCTTCTATAGTGTTGCAATAAATATTAAAATCTCTATATTTTTATTTACAATCTAACATTTACTTATAGGTACATATATTAAAATACCAACAGACCTAAACCTAACATATTTTTTGATGTGAATAATAATATGTACAGTCAACTTAGCCATACGAAATACTTCAATATGCATGCAAAGTTATAACAGAGAAATGTTGAAGTCATCCAATAATTATGATGCTATGTACGCAACTGTATTTAAACACAATGTGCGTGAAAACTTGGTTAGCTACAATGAATTTGAAGAATTAATTAGTTTTACCTTATGTTGGACAAATACGATTAGATACTCGATATTTGACATTATATATATCTTTGAACTCAACTTCTTAATTCTAAGTTCATATGTATATTCGTAATATTTAAACATTTCAAAAGTAACTGACATTTATATTCATATAGAATCAAGTATTAATTAGATATACAAAATACAAGTACTTAAAAGTGTATAAACGTTACAATTACAATTGTATTTGAACCATTATTAACATTTAAATAAGAAGACCTCATTAAGATATGTAATTACAAAAAGGACAAATTTCAACAAGCTGAAACTTAAAATAATAACAATATCCCAACTACATATATAATATTATCACATATATATATATATATATATATTATACATTAAATATTTGTATTTTTTTAAATTTATTTCACATTACGAAACAAATGTTGTAAAGAAAATAAACTACTTTTTAAAAACAACATAATATATGATTCAAACTGTATGTCCCAAAAGCCAAATGGTTTCTATTTGTTATGAATTCATGAATATATCTATTGAAATGTCAGTTAAAGGGCCAACCATTTTACGCGATACGCATAATATAGTATATCTTAGCTTTTAGTAAAAAACAATAGTCTCGATCATTGATTATACTTATCATGACTGTTAAACATCAGCTATAAAGCTATAAATATACACATTATATATTTTAAAAATACTAAAATTTGTACATCAAGTTAAATTACGTTTACTGATTCAAATAGTTTTATTTTTTTTTTATTCAGATGACCATCTCATCTTACATGACACTCGTCTATTGACATTAAATTTTTATAGACGAACTAGAAAACTATAAAGGTTCGACATGTTATTTTTTCTCAATAATAGTTTTCATCAATTTTTAAACTTCATAATAACTGATATTTTATTACAGTGAATAGAAGTTGTATAAAAATATAAAATCAATGTTCGTGTATTCACTACTATATTATTAAGTGTTAGCTGTTAAGTTGGTATACAGTAAGTTGATGAATATAAAATATTAAGACTATCCATCTAATTTATGTTTCGTTTTAAGGTTTTAACATTTAACTACAAATTGTACCTACTAAATATTTCAAGTTATTCGATTGTATTTTTTGTATGAATATTGAAAAAAATTAATATTTAAAACGTATAAAAACACCTAAATTCTAATTTTAAAATTTATATTCATACTTTATTTAACAATAAAAATCTTATATGAAAACCTTAGCTTAATCTCTATAATTTTATAAATAACTTAGTATTTATTACCACTGTCAATTTTCAAAATATATAGTAATTATTGTTTTAAGCTTTAAATCTCAACTTCCTTTGTCTTATAGTATGTTTGTCTCAGCAAGTAAAGTTGCGAGGAGGCTTAATAACTATCGAACTTTCTTTGGTACATTGGTGTATAAATAAACAAGAGAGAGTAAGTAAGGTTATATTCTTATCCCCTCGAAGTTTATTACAAAGCTTAAATACCTAGTTAACTAGATTAGTTTTTACGTTGAATGTCCATAAGTTTGAAAATATTGGGTTTTTTTCCAAAATTAATAAAATTACGTTTTTAAAATTAGATATTACTATAACATTTTACTCAGATCCGGGTATATTTACATTTACTGCAGAGTTAAAATAACCAACGGTTTTAATAAATTGTATTTTATTCAAATCTTATAAATAATTTTAAAAAATGCTGATATGCTTCCCTCATCTTCACACATGGTAGTTGTAATGTTAAATTTTAATTGATTTATTTAAAATTAGTGGTCAATATACGTTACATTCGGGTTTGAGCAGATTTCGATTAAAAGTTAAAACTCCACTTGCCTTAAATGCATTCATTTTTCCAATAGTTTCCATAATTTTCCACCCCAATAGATATTATAAGGATTGACTAATAAAATATCATGAAATCTCAAAAGTAAATACTTCGGTAGATTTCTCGTTTAGACCGTCACAACGCATATAGAACCTATTAAAACAGCCAAAGTGGATTACGTTGTAAAATACAACGTAGTTGACATAATTTATAATGCTTCCTACTTAACAAACCATACAGTAAGCAACTGACCCACATAAATCTAAATGTTAATTATTTTCAATGTCATATTTTTAATCTTATCACTGTACTGGCTAAAATAATATAATTTGATTTTTTAATAACTCTCAACGAAACAAATGTGATTTCAACAACATGCAGTTGTGAATAAAATATTCTCTAGTAGTGACATAAAAGTAGTAACTTAAAATGAGTGATTCAGACAATGAATTCACGCCGAAAGACAAAACTGTTAACAATGAAAGTTCTCAAAAGATACATACTGCTTCAATTTTTTTGCGAGACAACATTAATCGATTTAACAAACGATTGTTCCTGGACAACATACAACAATTTTCCAGGTACACTTCATCATACCATTTTAATACTCATTTAATAATTTACTTTTACTATCTTCTTTGAGTTATATATTGTTAAGAACCCAATGTTGTTCAGTTATGTAAACTGCATTAAGTTATTTATAGATTATACACGGATAATGAGTATATATACTATACAGTATATGCATAGTAAATATATGTGAGCCAGATAATAATATAGGTAGGTAGTTATTAGATTAGTAAAAATACATATTTTTATTTTAAGTATCTTTATATGTATATAATATTGTATACTGTTTCGTTGAATAATCTGTTTTAATCATACTAGCTATGGTCTAGTCTCAAGTTATTAATTATTACGTTTATAAGTTAACCAGTATTCAATTTAGGAATATTAATTAAACTTGGATAATTAGCAATTATTAAACAAAAGCCTGCAAGACAAAATATAATATGCATGTTTAAGCTAAATTTCAAAACAAATATTAATACAGTTTAAACATAACTTACCTATGCTGATAGATATAATATCGAACGTCGATGGTTAAGTATAGTTAAAGAAGATAACTATACTAGAGAACACAAACAAACTAACAAAAACAATATAAACGAATTTAATTACTGGAAGTATCCATCTCGTAAAATATACAGAGCTGTTTCTGAACCTAATCTACAAACAGTGCACATATTGGGAACAACAGTTTTACGAAAAACTAATAGTTTTCACAATCTATGCAATTTTAAGCGCCCGTTCAAACCCTGCATTAAAAAATTTATGGGAAAACAAATTAATTGGCAGTACGTGAATAAAGCACAGTGCCATACCATTAATTTTACAAAAACGGACAAAGAATTAATAAATACGTTTGGTATATCATTGTGTTAGAACTATACTGTTATGAGATTTTAATATAATATAATACGCTTTGTATGTTAAATAGACGATATCTTTGAATGGGAAACTACAAATGAAAAAAAGATTATGTCTAGACTATTTGCTGATGTAGCAAAATACTGCAAAAAATATGAGTTAAATGACGAAAAAATGTCCACTTTATTGGGAGTTTATTGTTATACACATAAGTATAATAAATCGTTGGATATTCTATCTTATGAGGAGGTTTATGATTTTTTTAAAGAGCTCATAATCCATCATTCAGTTTTGGTAAGATAATCTGATATTTTTAAATGTCACGTTAATCTTAGACCTTTTTTTTTTTATGGTAAAAATGACCTTGAATTAATAATTGTTTTAGTCTCCTCCAGATCACATTAATTTGTATTCAATTGATGAAGCGAAAAATATACTTAAGCATTTTTTGAGCAAGTATTTAACCTGCTTACCACTGATTCGACATTTATGTGTACCAAGAATAGTTCAATTCAAAACAAATAAATGATATTATTCTACATATTTTTAAAAAAATTAAAATACGTGTGATCGACCAGATTAAGTTTATAAAATGTGCATAAATAAAAAAATAGTTCAATATTTATGATGTTTTTCATTTAAAACAAATTTACCTATTTAATTTTTAATTAAAAATAAAAATAGATACAAAAATATTCATTACAATTATAACAAAGTAATCAATACACGTAATATGTTTAAAAGATATAGTTTTATAAAAAATTAATATACCTACTATAATGAATTATATATTATACAAAAAGGCAACTTTTTAAATATCTGAAATTAAAAAAATCTAAGATATGAAAAATTAAAAAAGAAGAAGAACATCGTAGTATTTTATAAACATTTTAGTCAGGTATTTAGGTCAATAAGCGCATAATCATTAATACTTTTGTGATAAAGTTTGATAATATTTATATTCAACTTTTGATTTTTAAATATGTAAATTTGCAAAAAAGTTTCTATTTGTGTATAAGCTAAACTAAGTGATAATTTATTTTAAATGAGAAAATAATATATATTCTAATATAAAAACCTTCAAAAAAAAAATAATAGTAATGATATTAAATAGGTATTTCAAACAAATCTTTTTTATACTTACGAATAGGTAAGTTCATTACTCTATACAGTATTGAAATTTGCAATACAGAAAATTAAATTAATCTTCAATGAATTTAAGATGGTAGGTTGATAGGTATTGTAATTTGTAATTTATCTAAAAAATCATACATTTTAGATAATGTTTGAAAATACTAAAATTTGTACATCAAGTTAAATTACGTTTACTGATTCAAATAGTTTTATTTTATTTTTTATTCAGATGACCATCTCATCTTACATGACACTCGTCTACTAACATTAAATTTGTATAGACGAACTAGAAAACTATAAAGGTTCGACATGTTATTTTTTCTCAATAATAGTTTTCATCAATTTTTAAACTTCATAATAACTGATATTTTACAGTGAATAGAAGTTGTATAAAAATATAAAATCAATGTTCGTGTATTCACTACTATATTATTAAGTGTTAACTGTTAAGTTGGTATACAGTCGATGAATAAAATATTAAGACTATCCATATAATTTATGTTTCGTTTTAACATTTAACTACAAATTGTACCTACTAAATATTTCAAGTTATTCGATTGTATTTTTTTTAGGATTATGTGAAAAATTTAATATTTAAAACGAATAAAAACACCTAAATTTTAATTTTTAAATTTATATTCATACTTTATCTAACAATAAAAATCTTATATGAAAATCTTAGCTTAATCTCTATAATTTATATTATAAATTATATTAATATATATAATTATTATAAATTAATCCATGTGAAATAACATTTTGAAAAGAAAAATCAATCGGAAATATAATTTATCAATTGGGAAAAGTACATAAAAAGCCACAACATATATATTATACAGCTAGGTGACATTATCAGCATTTTCAAAATACAAAATTTCTTTTGGGCGTTGATAATATCCTAATTATCTATTATGTTCTTATTGTTGAATAATCACATTTCACATCAGCAATATTATTTATTCTATATCTATCTATTAGGTATTATTATTTTTTAAATATTTCATTATTATTATTATTTTTTTTTATTTTTTTGAAGGTTATAACATATATATTAATGGCGAAAAATATAGGTAGGTAGGTATTGTTCATTAAATTATTATTAATTTTTCTAATATTATATATAATATATGAACCTAGAGTTTTTTGTAATAAAAAAAGGTCGATAAAAATAAACATTTAACTCGCTTAGTAGTAGGTTTGAGAGTAGTGGCCTGCTGTAATGGATGTGTTAAATTTGAATTGAATGATAAATCACTGTACATGTGAAAAAAAAAACGTTTCTGAGCAAAGTAAAGTGGTGGATCAGTATTTATTTCAAAAGGTAGTTTGTTTTTTTATATCTATAGTGGTTTTTTGGGATAATTTTTTTCTAAAATCATCATTTACAACTTATCAAACCGTCGTATAATGGTGTATATAGGTTTATGGTAAAAAAAGCATGCAATTAGTATAAATATTTTGAAAATGTTATTGACTCATTGTGTTATGTGTTTAGTATAGAAAATAATTATGTATGTAAGTAGTTAATGGCAAACAGTTTCAAATTTCTACAACCAATATTTATTAAGCTACAACAAAATAACTAAAAAAATTTTATTTTTTTTTAAATATCCTATTTCGTTGCGATTGAATTTCAAACATTTATAAAAAATAATGTTTCTATATATTATTAGCATATATTTAGCATAATAACTAAAAAAAGAACTTATGAGAAACCTATTATATTTTCAAGCTTTTTGTCTAATGGTTAGGTTAGGTTAACACTTAGTGTTAAGTTGTTAAATACATGTATATATAATATATATTATTAACTGAACGTGTTTTAAAGACTAATTATCATTAATATATTGTTTATGAAATATGTAATAAATAATTATTTCATATAGAAGCATTGTTATCCCAATATAAAAAAAAAAATTGAGAAATAAATTTAATTTTAAAAATAAAGTTTAGTAAATTTAAGTAAAATATATTGAAATTTTTTAAAAATTTTGTATGGAAACTATATAAATAATTATTATTCAAGTAAGTAATAATAAAAAGCTAATGTTTATATGCGTTGAAAACGAGTAGGTAGTTGACTTACCTCGACATATTTTATATTACTTTAAATCAACCAACAACAAATCATAAAAAAAAAACAATTTTATGATACCCATCACTATACCACAATACACCAAATATCAAGAACACAACAAAAATTCTTTAGAAATTTAATTTAAGTAAAAATATTAAACAAAACGTACACCATATCAGTAACTTATACACAAAATAGTTTTGGAACTTGAAGCTTATAATAACGAAAATAAATAATAATTTAAATACAGATTTATAAAAACGATTAAGAAAATTTCAAAATATTAAATATTAAAATAATAATAATAGTATTAAAACCGATTAAACAAAAGGAGAATATAATTTCTTGAAAAATCGGCAATTAAGCCAAAATGATAATAAATACATGAGGTATTAAAAAACATATTTCATTTTACGTTTATATTTATATTTTAAACAAAAACAGTATTCTTTTATATGAGTAAAAACCAAAAATACAATGCTTCATTAAAGTTAATAACATAATGAACGGCATTTTTATTTTAAAATACCGCAGTCAAAACAACTTGGAAGAGTAAGAAAAAAATGTATAATATGTTAAAGTTCATTATTACAGACGTGAGTTCACTTTCAAGTTTAGCTCGAAAGTCTATATTTAAACACCTTACAAATATTTTGAGCAAAAATTTCACGTTACCTAGCTTTCGTTTATAATATTGTATGCGTGTAACTAAACTAATTAAATATTATTCTAACAAAATTAACATTCACTCATGGAGTGATTGAAGTCTATAAACCCAAAACTAGTAAAAATACTAACAATTACAGCAGAAATAATACATTACATGAAACGTGAATGTGAATTATAAATCTAGTTAAACTTTGTCTACGATGTCGTACTTCGATTTGATGAATTTTACACCCTCTAGACTCAAGAGTGTTTGGTGGTATACTTAGTAGTATAGATTTACCCTAGGAATATTATGAACGAAAAATTTAGAAAAGTAAATATCTGTTTCAAGAATCATATCAAAAATCTAATATAGAGTTTGATTTGACAATCATTATTCTAATATTATTTCATAATTGTTAAAAAAAACAAATTTATTAATTATTTTTTAAAGAAAGTTAATAATTATGACGTATTTTAAAAAAACTATCATAGATATTATGTGAATATTTTGTTTTATAATTTAACTGCAACTATGCTAAAAATATTTTCAAGTATTTTCTATATCAAAATTGTCAAATGTATATACTAAAGTAAATAGTAATCAGTAAGTAACGGGTGAGGCACTCTCGCATTAGTGCCATGAAGGGCTGAATTTTTTTTTAAAGGAAAAAGGGTATGCATGGTCGAATTATTGTATGTAAAGAAAGAAAGGTAATTTGGAGCACTTTTTAAGTTCGCATTTTATGAGGACGCTACACCCGCATGTGTTGTCTAATTGTCTTCGTCTTACAAGTGCGTAACATAACAAATTTTAAGCTCAGCAGATCACGTTTAGCCCCGTTAGTTAGTAGAATATTTTATGATGTACAAACAATTTACAATTTTAAAATACTCATAACTCGCTTTAAAATTAAAATATAATAAAAAGCCAATGAGGAGCTCTTGAAAATAATGTTACCTTTAATTTTTATAAAAGGTCAATTCACTCTAAATTTTAAATTAACGGTGCTAAACGTGATCTGCTGAGCGTAAAATTTATTATGTTACGCACTTTTAAGATGGAAACAACACATGTGGGTGTAGCGTCCTCTTAATAGTGGACTCAACGAGTTCGTATATCATTAATAATAAATTGGTTAAATAATGACTATTAAAATAACCATTTGTGATAATAGATAATATATCGAGTGCCTCATTGCTCATCAATTACTTTATAATATATTTACTCTGAAGATTAGATACTTTATTTTACTACATATTATTAATTATTAATAATTAAATACAAATTATTAGATATTAATATTGAACGAGTATAATATGCCTACCTATAACTATCACTAATGATTGATAAATATAAAATTATTTTACCTCATTTTTCGTATACAGGACGTGGATATACCAAAGTTTAATAACTTTAATTTACAAGGAACTTTATGGGTCATATTCATCTATAATACATTTGCATTATACCTATACCGTATAGTACGTTTTACTTAGTAAAAAGTAACTTTTTTCTCTCGTCAGAAAATCACGTTGACCCCGTAAATGATAGGTTTTAAGGATTTGATATTCTATTATACATCCAGAGATTTTGTGATGGCATCGAGTGTCGTAAAAAGGAATTAATGGGGTAGCGATTGGATTTCACTTTAATACGCTGAAAATCATTGATAATTGAAGTCCAGGATCCAGACAAAGATAGATTGTTCAAGATGTTTTGAGAAAATCCCCATGATGCACGTGTGTCGAGAATGGCCGATGACCAAATAAATGTCCATTGATATATAACGGGGAGACAATTTAACTTGTATGTAGTCTTTCCACTAAACAGACTTTTTCAATTTATTTTTCTTATCTCTTTAAAGTCGAAGAAAGAAATAAAAACAGAAATTTGAAATATTATTTCCAAACTAAATGATAAAAAAAAAAAAAAAAAACAATACAATTTTACACGAAAAAAATGTACTTAGCTGAATATAAAAGTAAGGTAATTAGGCAATATGTATTATTACTTAATTATTATTTTATATAGGCACCTAAATAATATTTTTGTATTATTATAATCCATTATAGTTTACATTAAATTAGTAGGTAACCAAATACTATTGTCATGAAATATCTAAAAGTGTAATTAATTTATATATAATTAGTTTTATTTAATTTTATTTGAATGAAGATCAACAGTTATTTTAAGATATACATTTTCAATTATTATTCCTATCAAATAATAAGGTTTTAATTTTTTCAACTTTTAATTTTTTTAATTATTACCTCATACCATTGAGTATCTGTATATTTAGTATATTTTTAATGCTAGTATGCATTTTGTGAAAGTTTCATTATTTCAAGTACCAACGGTTAGATTAGATTTTTCGATTACAAAATAAATTGATAAAAACTGGTGTTGCTTAAAAATTAATTTTTTTAATAATTGTTAAAATTTATAAATGTAGGTTCTAAAAACGAAGAGAGAAAAAACATAAAGGAAACCTAAGTAAGTACAACTATCAGAAAATTTAAAAAAATTCAGCAATCATGCACATTGCTCATTTTTCTATAAAATAAGGGAAGTTTGACAAATATCAAACTATTTATTTATACTTGTTCAATTTTTACTGATACTATTTACTATAGTAATGTAATTAAAATAAATCCAAAATATTGTACTATCGTTGACAAACAAAAAATATACATAAAAAAATGTCTAACTATAAACAGGATTTAATATTGTGATTAATTCTGTGGATTTGGCCTCAATGTAAGACGATAGGAAGAACTTAAACCCTTTGCAAAGGGTCCGATTATAATCAATCATATTTATAAAACCCAATTCCAAGGGGATGAGGTGAACTAGAAGCGTTATCAACATTGGCCAAGATGGACTGGTGAACAAATATTTACTAACTTTTTCAACCCTCTATCAGAATATATTTACATTGAGCTCATAACAGTTCTTTTTAAATTTTATTTTCATTATCTTTTAAGGTGACTATAATAGTTTTAATTAAAGAAAAATTAACCACTTAAAATATTTTCATAATAATGATTTATTAAACTTAAATTTAAATAATTATTAATACTAATTTATTATTAAATTATAAAATTATAAAAACATTACATTATTGAATTTATTGTTTGTTTGCTACATAACAATGTATCTTGTGGTACTATTGGGTATAATCTATATTCTATAGTATAGAATCTATACCTACTAAAAGGTACTATACTATAGAAATGAGTAATGACAATAATAAAATAAATAGATTATAGGTAATCAATAATTGATATCAGTGGTGAAAGAAGAGTATTTAAGGGGATTGAAAACTGTGATTTTCTGTCTTTGTCTATAACTAATACTCACGAATCATAGGTATTTAGATCTATTCTATTTCCACCATAACGTTTGATTTACTTAAAAAATCAAATAACATTTTTGTCAGGTCTACTTGTGATTAACTTTCTCGCGTGTTTTAATTTCCCCCTAAATTCTAAAAATGTAAGATTAAAAGATAGAAACATGAACATTATTTTTAAGAATATATTAAAAACGTGAAATTTTTGTTTAGGTAATTAGATAATGACAGAATATTATAATAATAACCAATAAGTGAAAAATGTGATGCTTACGGTGAATGATTAAATAAAGTAATGTTTCACAGCAGGTTGAAGAATCCTCTAACCAGTCTAACCAGAGAAACTCCAACATTTCAAAATAATAAAATAAAAATTCAAACTATTGATATTATTATCAGAAAACAAACAATGGGTCAATTGAAGTATGGGTTTCGTTGCGATGGATCAAGACGCGCATACTTTTTCAGACATGTTTATAGGATTGTTTCCCCTCCTAAAAGAAAAAAAAAATATTTCACTCAATCAATAGATAATGTACAGAAACCAAGTAAAAGAAAATGTATAGGTATTAGGTGCCCTCGCCGATATGAAATTTTATGTAAATGTTACCTTTTCATAGATTTGGATCGAAACTAATATTTCCCATGGGCTTTTATGACGCATAGTTTACAACCCCGTTGGATATTCAATTTCAATGGGTAGTGAATGAGCAAACTACAAAAATTGTGAAAGGCCAAAATAAATTAAAATAGCATTCAAAGTCATTACTTATAATATTATAAAACGAGTATATTTTTCATTATAAAATGACACACCCAATACTAATCAATATTTTTTTTTTTTTAATTTTTCGTTTTAAATTCGAGTAACATAATGTATTATGATACTATGCTATCAATGTTATCATACTTTAAACTAGTTTATTAATTATTGAAATTAATATTTTCATTAGTTTAAGTCTCTGAATCATTTTACTGTATTAATATTTGTTAACACATGCAACCCATATAATCTTGTATAAATTAAATAGGTATGTTAACAAAACATAATTAAAAAAAAAAATCTTTAGGCGTAATAACATTTTTCACCTTATAAAAAAATGTTCTTTAGGTTAATCTTATTTTCATACCTTAAAAATATTTTAGTACTTTAGTAGGAAAAATGCAAAATTATCTCAAGTAAATAATAGTACTAATTTGTATGTTAAAATCAAATGCTATGTCCTTAAATTGTTTTAATATTTGAACTTAAATTGTATTAACTATATAGTAGTATAGATACTATTGATTTGGAAGAAAATTTAGTTTATAAAAATAACTGTAATATGATTTTAACTATGTTTGAATTTGAAAATTACGTTTTAACAAAATTCATAAAAAATATAATAAACATATTGCTTGAATTTCCTTTTATAGAGTTATATCATTTATAGCATGACTCTATAGTCTATATTAAAATATAGGTCATATAGATATGTTATCTTTATACTAATGGATAGTTGGACAATTAGTACTCATAAATACTAATCATAGACCACATTAATTCATTATTAGGTCAATGAATTTCCATAACAAGCCGTCAACAACGTAATTACATTCCATGAACTTGAAAATAATGTTTATTTTAGTCTTAAGGTTACATTAAAACGAATTAATTATACATTGCAAAAACTAGGATTTAATTTTCCAGTAACTCGTAAGCATAATTTAAATACTGTGAAAATTATTAGTAAATTTACAGCAATTAACTACATTTTCCACGTTTCTAGTTTAACCTAACACCACTCAGAACCAACCGTTCTTACACACTGCACATACATACCTACCCACAATTTATTATTCATCATTATTCATTGCTTTCAAATGAACAATAAATAATACCTTCTATATTACTGGCTTACACAATATCTTAATACAATCGTTGTTAAACGAATAGGCAGCAACCAAAATAGTTTGATCATAATATAGATGGTAGATCTACATAATTGTCACAAATTGCTATCAACAGTTCATGAAAATTATTTCAACTGTATAAAATTTAACAACTACAATATATTTGGAATGCTTGTATGCATGTCCAACGCAATGCTTATGAAATAAAATCAAATACATGATTAAATTTAATGTCATTTAATGACTGAGACCTTTTAGACACCATTAGCCATCCATTGTTTTCCCTAAAACTTCTAATTACGATTCGAAAATTGGTCTTAGAGTTCTACATTGCATAAAGGTTTGTTCAGATAAAAGCTATAGTTTCCACCACGTTTCCCTTTCCCGGTACAGGGCAGTGGTAGACAGGAAGTGTAAAAGGAAGAGAGTATTTAAAATGGCGCTCGGCCAATTTGTATTCTGGTCGTTTTACGTTTATCCTCTCCCCAAAAGCCTCTAATACCGGGCCTTTTAAAAGGCGTTTAGACAAAATGAGCTAAGCATAGATTTGCCCGAGATTATCACAGCGAGAGAATTTGTTTTATGCATATTTTAATTATTACAGACTACAGTTGTTTCATACCACTATATTTAACTATAGGCATAATATTATGTAAACAAATATTGCCACATACCTTAGCGTTGACATCTGCAGTAATTGAAATCAGCAATAATAATAAAACTGGCCAAACTATACGAATCATATTTCTTCGCCCAGTCTAAAACAAAACAATAATATTAAAACTATGATAATATTTACCATTTAAATTTATAAAATATATCATTTTAAGAAAAACACAGCATATAATCGCTAATATTATATAGTGGCACACATTTACCAAAATACACCCGACTTTTGAAAGTGAGATACTAAAGTCATCTACGCAGCCCTATGCAGCCTCAATAGCGGTCAAACATCACATTCATGCTGTTAACACGCAGCGTGTATAGAACCACCAAAACTGCAGATGGTAACAAATCGTTAGAGAAATCACATTTTCTAGACCCTAGAAAATTCGAACGGTAAAAACAAAGTTTTTGAAGATATACTTAGACTAACAATGGCATATTAACTGGTAAAATAAGTATATCTTGGGAAAGTACGTGCTTTTTTGAATATAATATATTACGTTGTTCTCTGGAAGGCCCCCAAAAAATAAAGTACCTCAAACAGTTTCCGTGACACCGTCTCAGCGCCGTGTGACGTATGCTTGATGGAGACAATAAAAAGTTTGTGTTTCATAAGTACATATACAACTGCAGACAGTTCAGGGGCGTCTTCGTGGGTGGAGGAGTAAAGGGGAACAGTCGCTTCTTATATCTTGAAGCTTTATAAACATTTTAGTTTCATTCTACGTTTTGTCTTTAACAGTTATCTGAACAGTATCTGAACTGTTTTTGATTACATCAATATTAGTAAAATTGTATATTCATATACATTTTAAATAATAATAATAAGTTAAATGGTTAAGTGCATAAAAAAAATTATATTGTTATAATAATGGTTTCGTTGTATGGTTAAAATTGGTTATCTCATGAGAACTTAAAAACCCGCATCATTGTGATTCATAAATGTCAAATCTGGTTAACATTTATTGTATTCGTCTATTGTTTTTTACGTTATAATATTACTTACTAGGTAGGTAATCATGGTTATTTAAATTACGTTTCCAGGTATTTTAAATTTTGCAAGTGTCTGATGAAACTATACTCCATTAAAGAAATTCAAGGAAAGAATGATAATATTATCATATTAATCAGTAATCTGTGTACGTTGCATTGTTTCTTAAAGTTTCTTAAATGTGAAAATAAATATAACATTTTTTTGTTTTGTTTAGTTTTTCAATGATGATTTGTACAGAGTAAATATAATACATATAAATAATAAATATAAATATTTTTTTTGCACATTATCCACTATTATTGATTGCAATTGAAAGATATAATGTATGACTTTCAAATTTTCCACCTTATTTAACACGCGCACAAGTATGGGAGGGCTCAGTTATTGTATTGAAAAATAATAATTTATTCCTCCTTCTCAAATTCCACTGTTTCGTTCAACACCAAGCCTAATGTAACACTCTTCTAATTATAAATGCGATTTAAACCTATTGTCATCAACAGTGATTTAATCTTTAAATTTAACTCGTAAGAGGTAAAACACAATATTGTATGGGTGTTAGATATTGTAGCTGAAGTACTAACTCTAATCAAGTTCTATTTTGTAGCATTTTAAAACATATATTTCCCCGTTTTGTAGGTACTCTACATCTCAATGAAAGTGTTTGCGATCTCTCTCACCTTCTCTTCGATTGCTCTTTCCTGCATGCGAAACTCGTTGTTTTGTTTAAGCTCCTAAAATCCATTTATATCCCCTACGACCTATACTCCATCCTCAATTCAAATTCTTAATACATCGCCAATATAATTATAAATTTTATCATGGATGCTGGTTTTATCGTACAATTTTTAAGATAAATGTTGTTTTTAAATTTTCGTATTTTTCTCGTTTAATATTTTATTGTTAAATAAGTTATATTGTATATATAATTGTTGAGCTATAATTTTATTACTAAATACTAATAAGAATAAATAAAAATAAAACATATTATTTTCTATAACATCGCAGAGTTTCTCCAAATATGAATACGCTTAGAAAATAAGTAATACTCATAAATCTATAATATAATTATATAACATTGTATATCTACATTAAATTATTAACCCAGTTACATAAAAATGACATGGCTTTTATTTAAAATTAAAAAAATATGTTAAATATGTTCTAAAAGATTGTTATAAAAATTAAAAACATACATGATTTATTATAAGAACTACAAATAAATTTTAGAATGTAACCACTTACTATTACTATACAAGAATTTACATTTATACAACGTATATATTATTATAAGGATATATCTTTGTTTTATTTTAATTACCTAATTAGAAAAATGAATAACGACTGTTTTATACTATGCAAACTGAAAAGAATGATTAAACAATGCAATACGCCTTGTAATTAAATAACATAACACATATTATACATGTAACTCAATAATAAATACATACAATAACTCATTTGATTATTTAGGCATATGGTTGTGTAAATTATATTATGAAATATTTTTTTAAATAATATAGAAATAGAAATATTGGTTTTATAGTTTTTATAGCGAACTATATGAATACCTAGAATTTAATGAAAGCATAAAACTTGACATTATATACGTCAAACATTAATATTGAAAATCAGCGAAAGGTAAAAGATTACCTATATCACCTATACACACCATATACTTAGTAACAATACCGAAGCCTGTAGCCCGTATAGGTGGCTTTTTCTTTCGGTTCAAGTTATCGCTATACTAAATTGTTGTCATCGTAACGGCTGAATCCCTTCTAATGCTATAAATCGGTTAATTTAATTTCGTCGAAAAACCTTAAAAAACCAACAACAAGCGGACATTGGTTACGCGGTCATGCGCGGTACACTGCGCTGTTGTGCTCCCTGAAAAACCACCCGAAACTCTGACCTTTAGGGACTCTAGTCGGCATCGTTCCTGCGTTTGACATTCGGCAAAACGCACAGTCGGCGATACGCAATTTCGGCGGTGGTGAAGGGGAGAGGATAAAAACGTTCCTTGCTGTTTAGTCTGCCTCTCACCCCCCACCCTCTGCATACCATCCATCACCGAAATCGCCACCACTCCGGCGTATATATTATACTGAGCCTTCCACAGTACACACATATACACCACCCACCAAACGCTACCCCATGGACCTACCTAACAAACAACAGCGTGCAATAATTTATTTATAGCTTTCGGCCGCCAACATACCGACCAATCACATTGTATAGATCGTAGTAATAATAGTAAAAGTGAAAGAAGAAAAGTGGTAGCAATGGTAGTCGTAGTTTTCGTAGTAGTATTGCTAATAATAGTGATAGTAGGCTAAATGTATGTATGTAGTAACACAAACACGACCATCTACCACAATTCGTGGGCCGCTATCGCGTAAAAAGACAAAATCAATATCGGAATGTTATATTTTGCTCCAACCTTCGACCCCTCCCACACGCCCCTCCCCACATTTACCAAAACCATCCACCCGACCGCCAACCACCTCGTCGACAAGCACACATACATATTATTATTATATATTATGTATAACATACCCAACTACTTCGCGCTCGACAAGCACGTGTCGCACTGTCAAATGCATCGACAAAGATATACGCGTAAGTGATACATGAACGAACGGAAGGACGCGGATTGTAAATAATTAATAAATCGGACGGTAGAATAAACCGTTTTCAGTGGGTAAATGGTATAAAAACACCGTTTCTATACCCACCGCGAATGTGTACAGCAAAAAGTTCGGAAAACGCAAAAGGTACAAAGCTCAAATTATTATTAAACTTTTTTTTTCCAACGCTTTGTAATTTTTTAATTAAAGTTACTGGTATTCCTTTTGCTGACGTCTTAACCAACAATGTTTAATTATTTTTATTTTTTGAACAAATCATTTTTCAAAATGTATATACAATTCATATTCATTGTTTGTATTAATTGATAACTGTTCCCGTCGATACGTATAAATGTTTAATATCAAATAGATATACTCACATCGAAACACAATTGACCACAAAATGAACAATTTTGATTTTTTTATATATTATACCTACAATATATTTCCAAAATTTTAATTGAAAAAATGTATTAATTAGCATTAAAAAATTATTTGCAAACCATTTTTAAATTTAGAAAGTTATAGTTAATTTTTTTTTCGTTAGGATTATTATGATATACTTACTGAAACATAATACCTAATTTAATTTTCGCACTACCTAATAAAAGTCATTGCTTTCTCGTCAAATGTTGAGAATTACCACTCAACAGTCTCATACTCCTTATCAGTGAACCATTAAAAAAAATAAACCTAGATTTGATTTAGTGATGTAATAAATCATTGAGGTTTAAGCCTCAACAAATTTTATAGTGTTTATAGACTTATGAGTTTTTTGTATTACTGATAATATACAGATTAAAAGTTTTTAAAACATCACATACACATTATCAATAATTATAGGTACATTTATTGAAAATTATATTGCTTAAATTATAACTTATCTAGGTATGGAAATTTATTAGAGTTACATAGCATAAATTGAACAAATATAAATAATTGAAATGAATTAAATCTTAAACACATGCCATAGCTATAAAAAATGAACGCTAGAAATATTGTGTTGAACATTTTTCTATTTATTTGCTCCAATTAATTAAAATATGTCAAAAAGTAGATTATACTCGTATATGTTTATTTTTCTAAATACAACTGTACAATCACGCTCTATGAAAATGTATAATTTATATGAAAAATTTAAATGCGTTTGGAACTGATATTCTTGTGAATATAAATTACAAATGCAGTGTATAAAAAGGTTAGACAGAAAAACTAGTTTAAAGAAATTATTTCAATAAAAATAAAAACAGAGTGCAGTGTACAATATTATTATGTCACGAATCTTTTCGCTGTACAAGAAACTGAACACGATTATTTTATTTTTTACGCCTTCTCAAGTGCAACCCTTGTTTTTACTCTCTAGCTATGGCACCTGACAGGGTCGTTGGCAAAAGTCACGTTACTTTTTCTGTGCAAAAAAATAATAATAGCAGTGTTTCATTGTGCGTGGTCACGAATCTTATAACAAAATATTCTGGACAAGTTTTTACCTTGTTATAATAAGGAACATGATAAAAATTAAAAGGTATAACGGAATTATTTAACTTTTACAAAATGAATATTTAAAACAGAGAAAAATAAAATTAGTATTGATTATAACGAAAAAGATTCTCATCATAATACACACACACGCGTAATTTTTTTTTAATGACAAACATATTAATTATTAATACGGTAAATTGTAAATAAAAATTATTTGTTTATACGTATACTTTTATAGTGTACGCAATATTGCTATGTAATACAGAAAAAATTAATATTTTTTTATAGCATGATTACAATTTTAGTTAGTTTTTAACTACATAAAAAAAATTTTTTTTTCTTTATTAATAAATACACAATCTATACGCAATCGGCACAATAAGAGTATGAGCTAATGACAATGATAATATAATGAAATTTTGAATGAAGAAGACACCCACCGATGACACTTACGTCTTTAATTATTTTGTTTTAACTTTAATATTATTATTATTTTTTTTTTTTGTGTGTGTTAGGAATTAAGTAGGTCTCTGCACCATTTACGCTTAAGGCGACGAGGAGGGTTACCAGGAATGGTTAATGAAGCTAGATTTTTTATAAGTTTGTTTGGATGAGAGTTAAGGCGTAGGTGGAATCGTTTATATAAAGAAAATAAATAAGAAAAATTTAAATAAAAATCAGTTTTTAAATGCAGGTAAGAAAAGACATAGGTAGTTAAAAAAATTTTTATACTTATTTTTCGTACAACTATATAACTACTTACTTAGCTCAAAAACATAATTTTATCATAAAATTCAATAAAAATGTTAACACATCTGGTTTATTTAACATTACTGCACTGTGATGATCAGAAGTAATCAAAATATTCAACATTATTATAGGTCGTAGAAAATATAAAAAAAAAATAAATTTTTCTATGAAAATAGGCTATTGAGTGTTTACCATATTTATAATACTACATGCTCATTCATTTTTAGTATACCTACTTAAATAAAATGGAGTTAAGTTCAAGTGCTGACACTGCGATTAGACTGAGTACATTCGAATGATTTTTTGTGCAATAAAATAAAAGTCATAAAACCAGATTGCATTAGAGACAAATTTGTTCTTCCAATATATTTTTATGATGCCGTATGCATTTATGTTTTATACAACTTGATTCCATATATTACCCTCTATACTTTTCTTCTTTCATATACGCATATTATTAGACGTGATATAAACGTATACTGCTGCAATAATATCATCCATCCATCAAAAGTGGGTAATCGTGTTTTTCAGTGAAATTCAGGTCTGTTGTTCGAGTGATAAATTTTACAACAAGTGTAGGAGATATCTCCGTGATGCGCTTACTTCCCCGCCATATTACCTATAACCCACGGACAAGTAGTAATTTTTCCATCCTTCAATATTCCATTCCAACGCGCGTACCTACAGGATTGATGCCATTATAAAAGACGTTTTCGAAACCTTCACATACCGATCACATTTCATTCTGTCATTGATCTTTATTTATTTATAGTCTACTTCTGACCACTATCTCAGCAAAACGTTTTATAGCCCATGTCCCCAATACTAGAGAACAAATATGTTACCATGACTTATAGGGCCCTAGCTAGGAATTTTCTATGGGGAGAATCCATACCTTTTTCATGCAACCTTTTAAAAGAATTTCCTTTACAGGTACTATACTATAAATTTACTATAATATTATATAAAGTATTTATTCAGTTTTAAAAAAAAAATTATTTAACAAAATAAACGTTTTAAATTTTAGAATTTACTAGACATTTTTATATTTTCTACTTTGTTAAGGGGTGGGAGGTTTAACCCCCTAAACTTTCCCCATAGGCCCTCATGACTTAAACCGTGTTTGTTTAAAATATAATATATAGAATTTAATTCATTTTCAAAAGGCACCTTAACCTAATGCAAGACTTTGTATTTAAACACATAATATATAGTCCATTGATCATTGGATGTGGAGTAGAAATAGATAAACATGTTGTTTATTATGCAGGAGTAATTTATATTACCAACAACCAAATTTAAATATATGGAATTAAAAATCGAAAAAAAAATACATCAAAGTAATTAAAATATATTATAGTAGGTAATGAACATACCTAAATTAATTATTTAAAATGAATCATGATTATTGATTACGTTATATTTTATTTAAAATAAACAATGCAAAATTGCTTACTACAACAAAACAAAATATGAAAACTCAAAACATTTTTTTTTAGTTTGCTGAAAAAATAATATACATATATTTACGAACTTAGGTACCTAGGTACATTAGTGTTGATTATTACTTTCATTAACTATTTTACAAAAAAAACTTAACATAAATTTAGGTAGAAAAATTAGGTCTAATAAATATACAATTATCATGAAATCATACGCAATAAGAGGTATTCGACTAAAACGAATATAAACCCTAAAGATATGCAGCAATCATATATATTTTTAAAAATCCATCAAATTTAATGGAAAAATAAATAATTAGGTTACCGTTAATTATATTTCTAGTGTACAAATACTGAAATCGGACACTCAATCTGAATAATTGTGTCCGTTATAGTTATGTAAAAATAAATTTCATCAAAACTGCCAGCAGTTGTCAAAACAACATAACCAATAATTAAAAATACAAGTTAAACATTGAAATGTACTTAAATAGTAAATACTAGCTAGTAGGTAGGTATATCAAGTATATTAAAAACACAAATAATTTATGTATTTTTTCCTTTATTGATTAAGCATCAACTACGAACGTTATTACTTATTAGCTAAAACAACTAATATATTTTTTTTTTGCATAAACAACGATTTGTTCCACAGGATTTTTTGCATGTGCATCTTACAAAGCCTTGCCCTGACCCTGTTGATGTCGAATATATTGGTTTGGAACTTGATTTACTCTGATGAATTTTTCTTTACAAGTATTAAATTTGGATGTGATTGTGATGTTGGCGTACTTTCTTGAAGTTTCAACCTTCAGACGATTCTTTCCCTCCATGCCTTACAGCGGTGTGTGGCAAATCAATGACATCAAAAATATCTTCCATCGGCAAATAATATTTAACTGGCTCTCTACGGGTTACCAGCATTTTTGTATCACCGAATTCCAAAACATTGAACCGTTTAATCCTTCTATATTGAGCAGAGGTTTTTTTAGTTATCGATATCGCTCACTCTACCTCTTTTAGAAGCGAATCATAAGCGTCTTTTGTAATGACATTATAATGATTGTCTTTTTTTCTTTCCACCGATTCCATAAGCTTCTTAATAAACAGTTCTCGGGTACCTACTCATTTATCTCTCAGTTTCCAACATGATACCAAGATGTACAGTAACCCGACAACGATGTTAAATATCGGCGAGCGTCAATGAGAGAGAAAAAAAGAATAGACAACTGGCAATATCGTATTAATTATTATTAATGTTGTTGTAAGTATAATCGGTCGAAGGTATCGTATCTAATTGATGGATGACTGCATGTTAAAGTTATCTTAATTGATTTGATAATCATCCGGGCGAATTTATCGAGCAATATTTATAGATCATCTGTGGTCGCGTCCGTTTTATGTAGTACGAGTTCGAATAGGTATTTACATTCTAATTAAAACTAGTTTTTACTGACTTATTTGAACCTATGGTTAATTCTAGTTTTAACTATAGTTAACACCAGAAGTTACTAAAGGGATTTGTGGAAACTAGTTTTGACTAGTTAAAACTATTTTTGACGGATTTCGGGTTTTAACTATAACGGATATATAGAATTTTAAAATAGAATTTATTAATATTGTTATTAATTTGAAAACAACACTCATGCAAAAAACGTTTCTGATCAAACCTCAATTAGAACCATAATCACTATAGTTTTTAATTTTTCCCACCCTCTGAAGTTATTTCCCGTTTTTGAGTATTTGTGTGGAAACTACTATCATGATAAAAGCTAAAAATTATATCGTTCACGTATCAACAACATAGTAGATAATATTTCAAATCGAGAAAAAAAGATAACATGACATTTTTGAAGCATTACTTCTATCCATCTCAAAAAAGTGTTAACTGAAAAAATATATTATTTTATATTATAAAAAAATATTGGGATCACACATTTATTTCAACTGCAGACACAGATTAATCAAGTTAAATAAATCAAACACTACAAGTTTAATTTTAAACAAACAATTTAAATTTAATATACATCCATCGTATCACTTAATATCTAAAACTAGGCGATTAATTATAATTAACCACAAAAGAAACTTAAGAAGAAAAGTGGAAACATAACGTTTGTAGAAATACTTATAGATATATGTGTATAATACCTACAAAAAATATAAATAGTTTTAATCATAAATTCATATATTTACTCGCTTCACTCGGAATCTAATAAAAAATATCTAGTCTAATTTAATATTGAGGTTTGCTTGGCCAGATACGAAAAGTTTCTAATATCTATTCTCTCTAGGTACTTAAAAGGACAAATTAAACGTTAATGTTTTGCTAAATATATTTTAGTACCAACAAATCAGTTTTAACCACAATATTAATTTTAATTTTAAAATTTTGAAATTTAATAAATCCTTATCACTAACGATAAATTCAATGGTCGTAAGTGTTGAAACATAATTTTTTTCATCACTAGTATGGTAGGATAAAATTTCACTGATGGATGACACCAGTATAATTCTAAGCACGTCTTGGCTGTTTGCCAAAAAGTCGTGTTTATTAGAACTTTAACTCGTTCAATTCTCCCATGTTTTTATATATTTTTCCATCTTAACCATCATCTAGGGTTGGGGAAGGTGAGAAATGCCTAACAAATCGATACACATGACTTTTGGTAAGCATCCAAAAATACCGCTGGCACGCGACACCTTTGCCGCCGTGGTATTGCAATAAAAGTTTTTTGGAACTTTTGGCAACAAATAATAACAACAAAAAAATACTAGTAAAACAAACGTAGAAGAAAAAAATTCCAACCGCTCTAAACCTATCAAAAAAAACACCAAATCAATACTGTCCCAGGTGGCCGTCAAATCCGTTACACACGGTTTAGCCATTTAAAATACTGAATGAAATGTTATGTGCTACTAAATTGAGAATGTAATGCATTAAACATTTATACCCCTCCTAGACAGCTTATACATTTTTCAAAATAATTTTATAAGCCCCTTATCTCATATTTAATAAGTTATTTTTTTCAATTTGGTGTCTTTGAATACAACACAATGCATAATTCATATTATTCACATAGAGATAATTGTATCCGACATATTATGAGAACTCTGAATAATAATTTATTGTTATTAACTCTCTATAAAATAACTTCTGCCAAAATTAATTGAATATATTAACAATAATTAGTGATTTAGCAGTTATTACTTATTAATTATACATATTTTAAAAGAAAGTCCAATTTTGTGTAGATAGCAAATGGAAATTGTTAGTTAAAAAAGTGGGAAAGTAGGTAACTGCTCTGCTGTACACTGTACAGTAGGATTTAAGTGTACCTCGTCATTGAGTAGGTCACCGTAATGGATGTGTTAAATTTCATACTTACATACGAAAAACAATTCTGAGTAGAGGCCGTCTTACACAGCCATAGTCAGCCAATGTTACTAACCACATTTTATCATATAATATTTATATTGCTATTAACTTTTTAAAGTAATAAAATTGTTAATCTTTGTTTAAATATTCAATTTTGTCTAAATTTTAAATTCAAATGTCTAAATTAAAAATATCGAACATATGTTTTATAGTAATTATTTAATGATGATAATAACAAATTATTATGAATCTCGGTAATACATTTTTAAGCATAACCTTATACAAATTAGAAATGTAATATAATATGTAACTACAAAATAATTTGAACATTTTCCTCATATTTTCCCAAAATTTTAACTTCAAACAGATATAAAAAAATCGTGAACATAATATTTGTAAGCTGCGAAGAAAAATAACCAAACGACAACTTCAGCCACTTTTCTGATATTTTTAATATTATAAAAATTTTAGAAACAGAATAATACCTAATCATCATAAGCTAGTTTATGAGGTATGTATGAGCTAGGAAATAAAAAGATTCCAAATCAATATTTTTCAAAAATAAACTTCACATTAATAATTAATCTTAAAGTAATTTTGGTGATATTATCTTTATTATCGATTCTTAAAGTGAAATGTACCTACCAACCAAATAATAAAATTGTGAAATTTCATAATATACTAGTTAGTTTTTAAATATATACTTATATAATCAAAGTATTAAACAAAACATTATTGTGAAAAGTTTCTACAAATTGCATATGACGAGGAATATTTTAAAGTGAAAGGAGAATCTTGTTCAATATTTGACACTAATACTATACCAAGATCATTGTACTATAATACTATATGAAAACATTTTCAACTTAACGAAAAAGCAATATTAATAGTGATACAAGATAAAAATTTTATTCGTTCAAAATTTAGCACTGAAAATAGATACGTACCTACATAGCAGTACATTCAATAGTATACTTACATGAATTGTGGAAATAAAAGTGAGAAAAAAATTGAAAATCGTTACTATCTATTCATTATATCTAAATAGTTTTTGTTTCTGAGTAAAAAAAGTATATATTTCTAGTATGGGTATTATTTCATATTAATTACAAATCTATTTTAATTTGGTTAATATTTTATATTTGGGTAATGAATAATATCATGATTATTAGTATAATATATGAACTATAGTCATACTTCAATGTATGACTGTGTATCAATGTATGTATACATATTATATATATAATTGTACGTTGTTCCTATATAGTGTATACCAATGGTGGTAATATTTGAAGAAGCTATAATCTGTGGTTCGAAACTATGCTTTTGTATAAGATATATATTATATTATATATATACAAATTTTTTTTAAATTGATTTCCATTTACCATCTATATTTACTTAGGTTTGCAATCGTGTAATACTATGTATAGACTCAATAGGTTAACTTGTAAATTATAAATATAAAGACTTATAAATTATAACCCTGGTCCATACGACACTATTCAATGATATTAAATAATATTATGCGTTATAATAATTATAAACAATGTAGAATTTACTAAAATATTTTTATTTTTATTCTAACCAAATAGGTAGGTACTTTATTGGTAAGAAATAAATCTTTATTGGTACGTGAGTATACAATTACAATCATAGACCTATCTAAAATGTACCTATCTTCTCCATAATAATGTTTAACTTAAAAATTAAATTAGTTCAAAAATCAATATTGTTGCTTGTATTGAAACCATGGATAATTTACGAGAACAAATGAAATTTATTTATTATAATTTATTTTATATTATGTTTATAATGCATTTTTTATAAATGTATTAATAGTGATAAATAAAATAAAAATGCCTAATGATTTTACTATTGCTATACAAATGGAATAGATAAATAAATGTATCTAATGTCTGTGATACAATCACATTTATTTTATTTTATCCGATTACGCGTGCATATATACTATTAACATAATATTGAAATAAGCGAAATCTCAAAATGATAGCTTTCCGTGCTACTCAAGCGGACTTGTATCACGTCATGTGTGGGATCCATGGGATAGTGTGGAAAAAGCTCGTTATGAACAATTTTATTTCTCGTTACATATCGTTATACTTCTATATTTCTTCAAAACTCTCTTTAGCACACAATAAATAAGTATTATACTTCTTGCTTCCATTTGTGCAATCGTTCCAACTTAGCAATTTTAATATACTCAATAATATTAATAATAAATAATAAATATTTAGTTGGTAATAACGAATAAACAAAATATAGATACCTACCTACATTATACTAAATATTTAATTTCAATACATAAATATAATTATTATTAAGATATTTAATACTTTTTGTTATATAAATTATATTTTATATTTATTAAAATATATATATTATGTTCCTGTGTTACTAAAAACATAACCTACCTAACCAATAAAACTTATTCTGTATTGCACTTTTTGTTATAAAACTGTATAGTAATAATGCTAAGAGAAAAACAATACTTACAAAAAGCTTCTTCGTATTTAAATGGCGTACATTATTTTTAAATATTATCGGTTATTATAGTTTATACCACAAATTGAACGATAAGTAGGCACGAGTTAAATACGTCCAAGTGCGAGAACGCGAACGCGGAAACTAGTGTTTTCCTTGAAAACGCCACTCAACCACAAGCATGTATGTGGGGTTGAAAACGGACGGAATGAGGGTTGGAGGTTGACTGAATGCGACATCTATCGCAAAAATTAGGAACTCGATAGATTTATTTTTTTTCTGATTTTAAAACTAGGTGATACTAATATAGGTATTATTCTACAAAGTAATAAAATAACTTCAACGTAGGTTGCTGATCGACGTAGGTGCGCGCTTTTTACACATATTTTAATTTGTATACAATAAATACAATTTAAACTTAAAAACAACTTAATGAACACAAACATACCAAATTTATGTCTTTATGTATTTATTACAAATTCAGAACATTTTTACGATAACTATATAGGTTCGTCAAATCAATACATTTGAATATTGAATTATAATTAAGTTCAAACTTAAACCATAAATTACTCAAACCTTGCCGACTTAACATAAGCGCAGGAACTTATAAAAAAAAATTTATAAACTAATTATTCCATTTTCAAACGATAGAATAATAGTAAACTTTATATTACATTCAAATATTAAAAATTATACGTCTCAAGTCATATTAATCTGAAAACACAATCGAACATAGGTTAATTGTTATATTAAATAGGTACTCCAGTCTCCGGTACTCGAATATCCGATTACCGTAAATTAAAATATACGTTATACATACCTAATTAAATAAAATGTTATACTAAACATTGACCAAAATTATTTTGTATTGTAAATTACAATAGTATGTATTTTATATTTAAAATAAAACCATGGTCGTCATGTCCTTCAAACTCCCGTGTTAAATTTCTATTTCAATAGCATGATGACATAATTTAGTATACTTACCTATAAAGTGTTACGCTTGGTGGTCAACTTGATTTGCACTTCATCACATTACTGTGCTATGGGTATTAGTGTTCAAACTCACAATTTTTAATTTATGATTATGATTACGTACTGCTATAAAATAATGTAATATTGGCGGCCATTGTTAATTTTTTAACAATTATTGACTTGCGGCCTATATGAAAATGTTCGAGGTATAGAAATTAAAGAAAATTTCCATTAAAAAAATTATATTTTTATAAACATTTGCGTTTTTTTTTTTCAAAACCTAGAGTATTTTATTGGAAACAAAAATTAATTAATTGCAATTCAGAGCAATATTTTATTTTAACCTGTATACAAAATTAAAAACGACAACATATGGAATTTTAAATTTGGGAACTTAATTGCTCCGTTTCACACAACTTGTAGATATTACCATAGCATATTGGTGTATTGTAGTGTTATATTTAAAACCCATTATAAAACAACTTATTTTAAAATTGATCATGAAAAGGACTCAATTTCAATTTACAATGTTTATATTTACAAATGCCATGGTATTTTCTGACATTTCTTCGATAATATTTGTCGTTTGTCAATAGTTTTTCTATGTATTTAAAGAAATTATAGAAAATAATTAACTACTCATCGTATTATCCAGATAAGAGTTCTTATATATAAAAGCTGTACATAAAACTTTAAACTTACTTCTTCGGCGTTCTATTTTAAATTATGTACAAAGTTAAAATCTAGTCAATCTAGAAACGATAACATACACAAACGAATTTCTTGCTTCACTTGCTTTACTCAAAATCTGAACATTTAAATTTTTTGGCACCTGTGATATCAATGTATAAATAAATTATTATATCTGTTTAAGTGTTTATATTTAAAGAAGAAAATATTAAATTATTAAGTCGTTGAAGTTCATAAGTTTGTGAAATCAAAAAAATATCAGTGAAAGATTTTCGTCCATTTAATTTCATACAAATGCATGATTTTCCCAAAAAAATTTAGCTACATTTATTCGCTATATATTTATATATATTGTTACCCTATCGGTAAATACCATATAACTGCAGTACAATAATTTCCAAAATCTAATATTCCTATATATTATTATATAAAGTTTTAATTTTTGTTTAACGCAATGTACAATATCGGTTATTTATATAATTTTTTACAAAAACTTACTGCTATCTATATTTTTTGTAAGTACCGATCAAAATCATTCGTATTAACTAAAATTATAATTTGATGTACACTTATACGTACATTTTATGGCCAATGTGTATAATTTGGGAATAATTTATATCATATTATAATAATAGTATAATAACTAGTAAGTATATTATCTATATTATATTCTACAGGTACTATGGTACATAAGTGCTTAGACTATTAACTAATTTAAACATTCATTTGTTATAATAATATAATAATCATTCATTAGTATTCCATTAAACGAAAATCTGTGCGATCAACCAAATTTTAAAGTTAAAATGTATGCTTATCAATTTTATTATTTCAATATTAAAAATTATATTGACGGCAACCTTTACTGTTGTCATCCGCATAATAAATCAGTTGTTGTGTTGGAGGATGTAATGTACAACTGTATTGTGTTGCTAACACAAAATAGTGATCGGTTCATGTAGAAGGAACACACACACCACACGACCTTGCGAGCGTTTCACTAGGTTTGTCACTGCTGCAGCTCACACTAAATCGGTATCATTCAATGTGTTTTGAACGTGTTGTGTACAATACCTGTCATAATTTAAAACATTTTTTACTTTTTTTTTACACTAAAAATTTTTCTAGTGTTATTATTGTTAAATTTGCTATAATAATGTATAAATATCTATAAATTTATTCACCGTGAAGACAATACTAATTGAAATACAAATGGATATAAAAATAAAGGTAAGTGATTATTAATAAAAAAAAATATATATATATATATTTTTTTTTTTGAACTTGCTGTAGTTTTTGGATAAATTATTTTTATTTTATGAGTTATAAATCAGGAAATAAAGATAAAAATAATCGATTAGGTATTTAAATAGTACCAAGGTATGTTTAAAAAGTGTAATTGGCTACTTCAATAATTCATATTTTAATATATAAAATCATACTAAACATTGTTATCAAACACAAACAGCATAAAAAACCAATTTTATAATAATATTAAAATTTTCATTAGTGATTTTTATTTGTATTCGTTTCTTTAGTGAAAATTGTAAATTTTACATCTATACAGGTGATTAATGAGAGCAATGAGTAAATTAGAAGTAGGTAACATTTAAGTCATTGTAAAATACAAAATTAATATATTGATTCAAAATTAACTTGGTTTAATTATTATTATATTATCATAGTACCTAAAAATATGATTTTCAAAAATGAAATCGTTTTTAAATAATTCTTAACAAAAAGTCATATCAATTATAGGATTGTTGATTTAAAAACCCATTATTGTACATAGATCATTTATTAATGATTTGCGACTGAAATACTTGTTATGTACTTGATTGTTTTTCGTTCATTTTTTATTACCATCACAGTAACACTGATGCATTATTTCATTTAAATCAATAACTATTGGGCTTTTTTTTATTAGCAATGAAATAAACAAATAACATTTTGAGACATAAGTTTTTACTGAAATGTGTAGGTATCAGAATAATAACAATAATATTTATATATTCATCATTACCTACATTTGAAATAATATTGAAATGTTAACCGCTATAATGAAATAACAATTTTTGATCATCGTTAACTGAGCTTCTGAGATTTGAATATTAGTTTTAATATTTTTAGTAAAATTCAACAACGTGTCAGTAATTATTTATATATAAATTATTAATGCTGTATTTGGTTGTTTCCACCAATTTATCTTTTTAGAATTCAATGAAACCTTTACCTTTTGTACTATTTAAAAACGTGTTTTAAATACTAAATCCCAATATTACAGTAAATTTAAAATAACAAGCAATATTGAATTAAAACAATCAATTAATAACAACCACAAATTAATCACAGTTAATAACTTATTCATTATTGTGTTAAGTACAACTTTATAGTTTAATATCTATAATTTTATACAACAATTATATTACCTGGTCAATATTCAATGAAATTTTAATGTAGGTAAGTATATTATAATATATGATAAATTAATAATGATTATAAATACTGTACAATGAAGTAAGTTTCGATGTTTATTGATTTCAATAAATTACTACTGAAAATATGAATGATGATAATTTATAACTAACTTGTTAAATAAACATTAGAATAACATACAACGTCACTAACTAATATCTGAGTAATGATGGATATATTATTAATTGTATTAGTTAAACATTGATTATTGCTTGAAAATTGTAATGTTAATATAATAGTTAAAAAACTAATATGATGACATATTGATTTGTCCCACTTTTACTTATTAAAAGTATTGGTACCTAAATATCTATAGTAAAAACGGAATCGATAAAATTTATAAGAATAGAAAAAAAACACATTTTATACGTAGTACGATAAACAATTATTATATACGTATGCATATAACTTTAAAAAAAAATCTAAAACATCACTCTGCTGAGTCTGCTGTATATTAGGTATCAAGTGTACACCGTCATTCGGTATAAGAACATACGTTACTCTTATAACTAATAGATAGGATCTTAATTTAAATTCGATGACAAATCATTTCAATGGATTTAATTTCAATGAAATTTGAATTTCTTGTATGATAAAATAAAAACAGGTCAATAAATATCCACAATTTTTGAACTGTAGTAAAAACTACTTATACTATTTACATAAATATAGCTTAAAGTTTATTTACTATTGCTAAGGTCTGCAAGTGCACTAATAGCATTTTAGTATCTTAACTAAAACACTGATTTAATCTTGAAGAAAAAACTTGAAATTTTAAGACTTAAAAATTTCAGAGCAGTTGATTGTAATTGCTAATCGAATAAAAAGATTTCAAATAATAAAATTAAAAAAAAAAAATTCTTTCAAATAAAAAGTCTACTTCTTTATCTCAATTCTAGAACTACAAATTCGGTACTTGGTAGTGCCATTAACAGAAAATAACCGTCATTCTCATTGGATAATAATGACAAAATTTTAGGCGAATAAAGATTAAAAATTTTTATTACTTTGAGAGAAATACTGTCTATCTGATTACTGATTAAAATAATTAACGTTTCTGATAAACCTATGATTTCCCCTTAGAGTTAGTATTTAATTTTATACTACGAACTGATCTATAATCGATATTTTTATCAAATGTTGATTAATACCTTTTGTAACAAAATTCAATATATTATGTCATACGATAATAATAAATACATAGTATAATAATATTTATAATACTTATTTAGTAAAATGTATTCAATTTATTATATTACTTCACTGGTAGACGATAGATAATAAAGAAATTCTAAATATTAAATAAAAAATAAAAATACTAAAAATTTTAGGTACCTAATTATAGTAATTATACTATATTTATTTAGAAAAATTTAAACTATTCAAAATATATTTGAATAGTTACATCAATATACTAATAATCCTTATGATATAGATACTACCTAAGCAAATATACTTGAAAAATAATAAACGAATTGTTTTGTTCAATCTGGAACTATATAATATACAATCACAGTAAATAAAACCACGTGAACCTAATCTGGACTTAAATTTGATTTTTTTTTTGTGGGAGGGGGGGGGGGGTTTAGACTAACTAAGCTATTTACCTTAATTTTTTATTTTTATTTCAATTCTAAATATTCTAATATTAGACAAAGCTACAGAAAATTAAGTAATTCAATATAATTTGCATTTTAATAAATAGATACCAGAAAGTTAGCATAGACAAAGTGTTCTACTCACCACTTAATATTACCTTTTAGTAAGCTATTGTAAATATATAATAATTTTTGAAAGAAAATGTTATGGTAATTTTAATTGCCCTATTTCTCTTTAAAGTTCAGTAAGTAGTTTTTCAATTAATTTCAAATCATTAAAAAGCACCTATTTTACTAGGGTATATTTGGCATTTTTGTACAATATTGTAAAAACCTATCCACTTAGGCACGGGCCTATAATATAATATGATAGAAGAGTTTCATGACTAAATTTAAAGCTTAAAATACTTATTATATAAATAAAAACAGAATACTCAATGAATACACCAGTACTAAATTTGTATAACAGTACTAAATCAGTATATATCCCTAATAAGAAGTATAACTAAATTACTTGTTTCTGGTCTACATTTATTTATTTTTAAATGAGTCAATAATATATTATAAATTAAGGAAGTCAATCAGACATTAGTGGTATACAATACAGTTTATTGTTTGCAATGTAAATGGTAGAAAAGGAACAAGATATAATATTATTATGGTTATATACAGTTATACAATGTGACGTATTGAATAAGTTACTAATTTTTATTTTACTTTTACTGAATTTTCATAACTAAAAAATTATCAGCAGACCACATTTTCAAGTGTCTTTTATTGATTTAAATTTAATAGTCACCTCAACTTTATCATAGAAGTCAAAGAGACAGTAAGATAACAAATCTCGATTTAATGTCAAAAATCTTCAAGGCATCAGTACCTACTCGACTCTTATCATGTAATAAATAATAATTGTTAAATAATACGTAGATTATCTAAATAATAAAAACTATAATAAAATAGTTGGTGTCATGGAATTGTAATATTATAATATTTACATCATTATAAACTTCATAGGCGCAAATAGGGTAGGGGCTTAGGGGGTATTAAAAATATTGTGCTTATGATTTGTTGAGCTCATACAGGATAATTACGAAATATAGGTAATAGACTCCTAAGTCTGGATTAGAAATCATCATGTAATTATTTTATTGTGAATCTACTTAATCTTGTAGTCTTCTGTACTATTATTTCAAAAGTATTATCAAGTATATACCTAGATAAATAGTAAATAAATAATAAAACTTATTAGTACTATGGTTTTGATAATATAGTACGTAGACCATAAAGCTAGGTGCAGTCATACAGATATTATGTAAAAATACGTGAAAAAAAAATTAATACCTAGCGTCTTATAATAAACAGTATTTCAAGTGCATATAACTTATTCAAGTGGAATATTATGCAAAACTAATATAATATTAAAAGATAATGAGTAATTACCAAATAAGAAAAAGAAGTCTGATTATCAATTAAGGTTTAGTAGTTTAATGGCATAAACCGTATGGGTAAAATAACTGAGAACGAGTCGCATTAAGTGATTATTCAAAAAGGTTTTACTTGGATTATACAAACTCATAAATATAACAAATCAAATTTAACTACACGATGATACATAATATATAACGACCATAGGTAAGTCTAATGAAATTTAAATTATAATCGTAAAATGGAGACATATTATATAAATAATAATTCTCAATATATTCCTACAAGGCACCTGTACTTTTATAATATTGCTATTATAAAGTTAACACCTGACGATGTGCCTTTTTACCATTTGATGTTTTACTAGACGTCTGATGCCGTGATCATTGGAAAATTGCTGATGCGCCGGAAATCGGAAATGAGCAATACTCGCAAATATAGAATCGTTTCATCGCATTATACGCATACGCGCTTCTGTAATTCCGTACTATACACACTATATTATTAAAAACCATAGCTATTATTAAAATATATTATTCATACAACGACTATATAGTTTTGATTACCTATGTTAAACACACACTCTCTGACACTCCTTATCGACCTAATTCCAACAGATCAACAATCATCAGTGGTACCCAAAATAGACCATCACCTAAACTTATGTCCAGTTGGCAACTGTATCTCTAATACCAATAATGTTGCCTATCTCATATCGAATAAATAATATTAAACATTAATCAATTTACTTTATTAATAGTTAATGTTTGATTGTGCTAAATAATCCATACCCCTCAAATGAGAAAATTTCAGAAATTATCCACACTCACTTCCGTCTTCTTTTACTAATACCGTAACCAATCGGTCACCACACTAATCGTCTATTCGTCTATATTTAAAAATAAGAATAAAGACTCTTTATGATAATTTTGATACCATTGAATTACAGCCATCAGTCAAACATTTTCGTTTGTGAGTCCAACCGGTTGAACGATTTCATAATGACGATCCGTTCGATGACTTTTGTTCATTAGTCGTTCCTTGTTATAATATTCCTTCTAAATCAGAATTTATCCACATCTTGAATATGTCACCATTGCTATCGTCCCTTTGACTCTGATCACTGTCTCAATTTATCCATTTCTACAATCGAGTTGAACTCACAATCTCATCGCATAATTTTCTAAATTCCTACATGGGAGTACATAATATCTCTCACAATGCTGTTAATATATACTAAACAATGCACTAATTATAGACCTTCTCCACTCAATATTAAATAATCTAATCAAACGGAATCCCTGAGTCTTGGACTACTTTCAAATTGATTTAGTATTTCAGATCTTAAGTAATCTTTTACCAACATCCGGCGTTTATCAGTTTTTTGTACATTCAATAACGTAGTCGTCTTACGTACGGTGGCTATTGTCCGTATTGTATGTAAATATTCAGTACTATGGACTAGGTAATATTTTCTATCACTCGGTTTAAGGAAAACGGTTGACATTTATTTCATCGGCGTAATTTTTGCGTCACCGTCCACGATTGCGCATTTATAATAATAATATTATGAAATCATAATTTAATATTAATGAACAGTACGTTACGGAATTTCGTAGAAATAAATTTATCGTTTTAACATAAGTAAATATTTTGCTATAATGTTCTATCGATTTCGTTCAGACGAAACGCGTCACACATTATATACATCGTCAATAATGATGTACCGATCACGGAGCGAAAAGGTGACCGAATAACAAATACAAAAAATAAATGCAGACGGTGACTGTTAAGGTACTACATTATTATACTATCCAAGGGTGCCCATTGGGGAGGGCCAAGAAGAGGATATGTCTCCCCCACAAAAAAAGTATGTTAAAAAAATGTATGTATTAATTTATAATATATTATGTACTTATTTGATATCACATCACCTGTCCACACTTGATACCATGATCTTATGTTTTCTTTAATACTTATCACTTTCAAGAAATACCAGCCTAGTAGGTATATAAATGCTAAAAATAAATTTGGGAATCTAGTTTCATATTGTTCCACCTCCTCTGAAAATTATCCTATCATTGTCTTCTGTGTAAGTTGAGTGGTTAACATTTTATCATAATAATACGTTAACTATAGGCATTTATAGGTGTAGGTATAATTGAAAATATTCAACCATTTCTCCATGCGATTGAATTATTATCAATTCATTACAATTATTACTATATTGAGAAATCGATTTACCAAAACAATTAGATATTTTAATAACATTAAAATTCTGAACACGAACCACACGAGATATATTGATAGGTAGTAGAATACTGAAATATGTTGTCACTTAACTCTCATTCTCAAAATCTTCAGAATATAATAGTATATTTACGTAGAGGTATACACCCATCAACTCAACTAGAGGAGAGGGTGTTAACGAAGTCAGGTCTATTAAATCACAAAAAACATGGAACTTAAGAAACACCCCCTTGCTCAAATGTCTAGTTTCGCTAATGGCTATAATTCTCGCTATATATACGACCGTTATTTCGGAACTTACTGTAATTGCATATAATATACAATGTATATATTGTGTATATGTATACTATATGTACAAGAATGTAAAATCCGTGTAAAATCTTAGTAGAATAGTCACGTTATAATTTGTCGTTCAACGGTTTTATGTGCACATGCGCGTTTGTGAAAAGTTCAGCCGAAAGCTGTCCAGCGTGCGGTTCGGATGGAGAAATAATGACGTTACTCTGGACCTCTGAACAACTTTAAAGGTCACCCCGTATATGTTTAATAATAAACTATAATATAATGAGCACAAATTCTAAAAACAATGAACTACTGACGAAAGTAAACATCAAAACATTAATAATTAATTTAATTAACCATCTTCTATCGTGTACATTATCGATATTATTATTAAACGTGTGCATGTAGCCGTGTGTAGGTATTTCAATAAAATTGAAGTGCTATAGCTTTTGTTAATTATAATATACGCCTGTCGCCTGATGTAGGTATGTCACGTATACACGTACATAATAATATGTCTACAAATCGATTACCACCATAAGTTGTCGGCTTGTTAATATATATAATATAGGCAATAACTGAAGATCTGAAGACGTCATCAGAGTAGGTGTGTGTGATATTAACCTCTTAAAATATATAAAAATTACTTTTGAATTACTGAATATACATTTATCATTGTACTTATCTTAATCGTTATACATAATATACAATTTAATCGATGAAAACAATTTCTATTTCTATATTACCATAGATAATAGAAGACTTCTATTATCTATGTATATTACACAGATAATTCATATTTATAAAGTAATTTAGTGTAAAACAACTAATACCTATATTATCTATTCCTGGTTTAGGTGCTAACTTTATTCTTTAGAGTTAATTTACAAAAAGATTTAACCCACTTCACTATAAATTTATTAAAATAATAAAATACAGCAGATATATTATATTATAATACGTATTTTTCATATTATTATGACTATATAAATAGGTAGGTAATATAAATATAGAATACAATATTATTATTATCTATTTTTTTTTATTGTTATAGCATCAACATCAAGGTTATTAGCTTACAATTAGGCTATATAGTTATGTACATTCGGAGTTTTTGCGATGATGTTTAAAAAAAAACAAACAAAAAAATTAAGTTAAATTAAGTTGTAGGTACATTTTAATTTTTTTTTTTCAAATATGATTATTTTTTGTATGTCAGCATAGGGTCCTATAGCTTCGTATAAATTGTCTGATTATTATTATTATTAATTATTTATTTACATTGTAAGCTAGTATCATATTCTAAATTCTTAAATTTTATTTATGGTATACGACTCATTGGCCCAACTAGGGGAGAGGGACTACTTAGCACCCTAAGAAATTGTTTAAAAATTAAGTTCCATTAAATTACAAAAAAAACTTGAAGCTTAAGCATCCCTTTGTCCAAATGTATAATTGCATCTATGGAGTATGGACTACAACTGGTCTATAATAAATCAGTGGAATAACAACTATAGCCCTGGCAGAGAGGTGTTAACCCAGCTAAAACACCAAACAACCATGGAAAATTCTTTTTAAATAAGGCTCCAAACTTAAAAATACACAGTCCTTAAAAAACAAATGATAATATTACCAATCCTTTTTAAATTATTTCTTTATTTTTTCATTAATAAACTAGTATAAAGGTTATACTTATACATATACAAAACACCGCGGACATAAACAATATACACAAATATGACAAAAATGTCGGTCTTAGAAAAACTCATGTATTCTGTAAGTGTAAAATAAGTAAGATTAAGTAAGATTAAGTGCATAACATTGAAATCATAAACAATAATACAATAAAAATTAATTATGTGCACCTTGTGTTCCTTATTATCCGGACATTGACATTTATGATTTTAAGTAATATTGTAAAAGAAGAAGATAGATACTTTATAAAAGTATTCAAATATAATTAATATTATAGATACCTATTTTAAAAAGTAAGATAAATATCAGTATATAAATACTCCGTAAAAAAGTAATTGAATACCTATATAAATATTTTAAAATAAAAAAAAAAAACATTACTATACTTTCAAAAGTTTTACAAACAATTTTTTTTCTTAAATCACTGAACCGTTTGTTAGTATTTTCATGATTATATAACTGAAAATATAAAATATATGAACTAAAAACAAAATGGATTTGCAAATTAGTAATTTAATTTAAACAGGTCTATACGTACAGATGACATATTTTGTAAAAAATATTTAAAATATCTGCTATTTCCAAGTACTTTTGTCAAACGTATTTAAAATACATATATTTTTGTAGGTACTTAAAAAGTATTTGAATACTTTTACTCGAGTACTTTACAAGACTGGTTTTTGATGACATTGGTGTTTGTTGAACAAAGTTTGTTCTTAATACATTTAAGTTTAGAAAATACTCGTTTATAAGAGGCCTGTGTTAACAACAATTAAAAAACAATAATGAACAAATAAATTAGATTGGTATGATTTTATGAATATACAGTATACGTATTTTAGTTTTCATTATACATTTATCCACTCGCATAAATAACAAATGATAATCTAAAATATTATATTATGTTATTATTTTTCTGAAGTTTGTTATACCTAGTCAACTAAATGATCTAAATGTCCTAGCAATACTCGTTAGTATTTATATTTTATCTCTATCTAAATAATAAATAGGTACACAAGCACAAAAGATAGTCAGTACCTATAGATACATGATAATATTTTATAAATTTAACTACTTTCCTGACAAAGACATCTCGACTATGGATCCCACCCGTGTTCATGACTGTATAATTAAGCAATGAGCAGGCTGACACGTCTTATTCTGTATTCATATGATTCAAAATTATAAAATAAAATAGATGTTTGCAGCGAATTGCTTAAATTGTAGTAAGCTCTCTAACAATCGGACATAATCTATGACGTACACCACAGAAATATCCAGAAGGGGTTTAAGGAAGTGTACCTATATACTTACACCAATGAACACAATTAACAATTATGGTTGAATGTATTAGTTTATTATTAACATATTAGTGTGTTTTCAGTTCGATTTGGAATATTAATTAGTAATTAGAAATTACTAATCACTAATTTATTAAATGGCAAATACCTTCAAATATCCACGGCCACGCAATCAACTTATTTCTTCGTCCATTAAATGAAATTTCATACATTTCTACAATCAATAATAAATTATATTTTATCTTACTATTAAATATAATATAATTTATATTTAGCTTACAATATTTCATTTAGCGTAAAATAAAAATATGTAAATGCTAAATAAAAACAAGAAAATATGGCAGGATTATAATTATTTTGAGTGCTTAAGATCAAAACTAAATTTTGTAACTACCTACATAATTAAACATCAATTATTTTCTGGTATATTATAATATTATACTGTAATAACTAGAGTAATGACCCTCGTACAAAGAAAATCCATTTCAATTTTTAACCAATCTCTTGCCGAGTATATCATTATCCCTTCGCATGGGTATATTAGAGTAAGTACCCTATTAGCGGCTAGCGCACAACTTCCATATCCATTTTCCCTTGATGTAACACAATATGTATTCGGTCAAGTAGTGTTATTTTTTCTATAGGCTTTTCCATGTAAAATTTAAACTGTAAATATTTTGAACTTATTTTTATATTTCATATATCCGGATTAGGTATACCTACTAAGTAAAACATTTTTCATCAACGATTAAATTGAAACTATTTTTTTTAAGTAAGTACCATTCTACCAGTGCGATTATTAAATAATATAAGTTCCATACTAGAAGAAAATACAATATGTATTAAATTTACAATCTTTACCTATAGGCCTATGAATTAAGAGATGCACATCACGCGACTTATTTATGAGCAATAAATATATGTTCAATTTTTCAAGGTCATCATTATATTTCTACTATAGAATAAAGTTCTAATTTTATTGTATTTTTTTTTTTTTTTGTAAGGAGAACCCGCGGCAACATAGGCCCTTGGTTGTGGGGTGGTACGGTAGGGGTCATTTTTTTATATTTGCTTGTAGGTATTTAAGTGGTTAGAGTTGTAACACATGTTTGTGTATGTGTGGCAAGGATATGTTGCTAAAAATCCCGGGTGGTCACCCATCCGGGAGCTAGCAACTGCGGCCGGTACGTACGCTCAGTGCGTTTCCGCAGATTGAGCGTACGACCACGCCTCACCAAGCCACTTTCATTAGTTTTATTGTATTGTTGTATGTAAACAGTAAATTTATAAAATAAGTAATTATATATATACACGTAATATAATCATATTATATAACGTTTATTCTGAATATTCATGTAATGTTTATATACTTATTTGGTAAGTAGAAGAAATAAAATATATTATTGAAACTTCTCATTGAGTTTCCAGCCTCTCGGCCATTTAAACATTTAAAATTTCATAATGTAAAAAAACATTTTCAAACTGTCATAAACTCATAAATTTTCTTCATAATCAGTTTATATAATTTTACAATTACAGCATGGTTGTATTTATAAAGTATTGAAATGATTGGGGAAATATAATTCATAATAGGAAGAAACTACATGAAATTCTGATGGTGGTAATAACTCTTGTAGATTAGATCAAGCCAAAAGAAGAAGAAAGTTATGCCCACAAAATTCCATATTAAAAAATGTTGCACTAAAATTACAAAATGTTATCTAAAAAAGACACATGACCAAACCAATATAAATCCCTTAATTCCATTATAATTAAGGATATTGTACTTAATTATTTTAACTAAGTGCGTGGTTTTTCAACACCTATACTGTATAATAATTGTACTAGGTACTGTAATAAATGTTATTAATTAATACTTAGTAATAATTGATTGTTCATTATCGATGTGCTTATAGCATATATACTATCAACTAATAAATGTGAAGATATTTGAAATCATCAAATGTATGAATTACTATTAATAATATAATATAATTTTTAGGTACACACACTTCATCTTTTAATCATATAAATAACCAAAATCTAAAAGCATAAATAATTACAAAAATGTTTATACTTATAAAAATTATAAAATTGCATGTACAGGCACACAAGTTTCATCTTATATAATAATAAGTAATATCATGAGCGTATTAAAAAATTATAATCAACAAAATTAAAACAAATCAAAACTAAATATTAAACTAAAGAAAATGATTTCAATGCAACTCATCGTTGTCTTATCAATAATTAACACTTATTAAAGATTATAAAAAAACATCCAAATGGAAAAAGAGATGATTTCTTATAATAAAAATTAAAAAAGTATTTGTTGTAATATCAATGTGTGACATTTAATGTATTTTATGGATTAATATAAACTAAAAAATATAGAGATTCATATAGAGTAGGTTACCAATAAAAAACTAAAATAATAATTAAGCTTCTGAGTTCATTTTGACAGCTCCTATATAAAAATGTTTTATTCATACATATTTTCAAACATATTTATCTTAAAATAAAATGCGTTAATAAAAAAGTACAAATGTACAATCGTAAACAAACAATTATTATTTTTCCAATTAAATAAATAGGTACAATGGTTATCGTAAAATAACAGTTAAAAGGTTTTTGTGATACATAGATTTTATGCTGTTATTTATTTTATATTGTAACTATTAATAGGTAGCTTATGAATTATGGTCAGCAATTACACTTAGTTTTTGTACATTGTACATTGATATTTTTCTTATGCATATATTATTTTACTACTACTATTAAAGTTTATTATTTTAGGCAGGTAAGTAATAAGTAAAATAGTATTTAAAATAAAATTATTGAAGTAACGATTGTGACAGTGAACATACCTAATTATGGCAGTAAAACGATTTAGTGGAAATAATCATTGTAGAGGTTTTTAATTTAAAAGCTTACACTTATAATCTGAAACTGTATTACCGTTTTTTTAAATATTTTTTTTCTATAATTTTTTATAATCATTACAAATTTACGCTTTCAAAAAAAAAACATGGTTTTACACTTTGTCTCTTTTTAATTTATACATTTTTGAATGACAAGCATTTAATCAAAATAGTTTTAGAGAACTTGAGTAGTTAAAAAGCGGGTAAGTCGTGGATGTCGGTCTGCTGTACAGTAGGTTACAAGTGGGTTACTGTAATAGTGTAATGGATGGAATTAAATTTGAATCCAATGATATTATATCATTGTATACGAAAAACGATTCTGAACGGAGACGGTTTATCTGTCTGGGATAAATATTATAGATTATTAAAAATGTTCAAATCTTAGATTTAAAAATAAAAACTTTTATGAATTTCTATCTAAGATAATTTGAACATTGCTGTAATTTTTACGTATTTAGTCGAAATTTGAACTTTAAATGCTTATAAAAAAAAATCGTGCCTATGTATTTTTAATACTTTTCAACTGCTATTGTAACACTGTGTTAGGTGTCTTGAATTACATTTTCAAGCTTTTCTACCCAACAAATAAATTTTTATCAATATTCATAGAAAAAAAAAACTAAAAAAGTTGAAAAATTAAAATGTCAATAAACAGCTCAAAACAAATCAAAATATTTTGAAAATTTTATCAAATATAGAAAATATTGCCTAGGACCCCAAATTACGTACGGCTGTCACTGATAAGGGAAAGGTATAAGGGTACTCCAAAAAATATTAATTTCCTACTCGACTTATTTAAGCATTAAATACTTCTAAGTAATTCTAAAAATGATTGCAATAAAATATAGTGAAAAAATATTTTAAATTCAAAAATTTCGCTTTCTAATGTATTCAAATTACATGAAAAAAATATTTTCAAAAACGTTACTTAATTATTTTTGAGATATAATGATTAATAAGTGTTAACTGCTTACTGTAAATACAAAAAAAAAAATCAAGCAGTATTATATAAGTAAAACCTTTACAATTTTTGTTTTTATTAAAATACAGCTTTGTATATTATCTTTTATCACTATGTATTATAGATAAGTATTTAATCAATTTTGCATATTCAGTTGTTCCTATACAGCTACACCCAAATACATATTGTACATTCGAACCATACTATACAATCGTATACCAATAGTTATAATATAATGCTATATTATTATGAATATTATGTATATTTGTATAATATATTATTATTATTATTATAACTACTAAATTTAGAATGAAGTACTATACAAAAATATGGGACGGAATAGTTAAGCACTACTGGCACTGCTGCACTACTAGAATCATTAAATAATTACTAGTCTCGTTTCGTTTCGTTCACCTCGACGCCAGTAAGTGTTACGATTATTTTAAACGTTGAATTAATTAATAATTTAACAATCGTGGCAAAGCAACGCTTTTCGTTAATCAACTTGTCCACGCTCAAATAAAATAAAAGAATAAATATGTTCAAAATTCTTGACTGTATGTGTACAGTGAGTAAATCAATAAAACTAATATTTGATCTAAATTAAATTAAATATTTAAATACCTAATAATTTAGTTAATTGTCTAAATATAATTTGCTATTATTCTAACTTTTAACCTTTGAAATTGTTTTATTTTACCTGCCTACTCAAGATTTAAGTAGGAAATAAGTATTAACCGATATTTATTTATATTTTTGTTAACTTTAAACTGATTTTAAGTAAAGACGTAATGTTGATAAATGATAATCAAATATTATAGCTATATAGACATCTAGAAAATAGACAGTAGGTACTTACTTGCTCCTACCAAATACAAAGAAAAGTCTTTTTTAATAAGCAATTAATATTAAATAGATATACACTTTATACATGATACAATTGATACACTTATTTAGATAAAAGGAAGTCAATTCGCTTTAATAATAATATTGAAGCTTAAAACACAAGATTAGTAGGTACTGCTGAACGTAAATTTGATGTGTAACACGTTTATAAGACATAGACAACATCTGAGGCCCTGAGGGTGTGTGGCTGTGTGGCATCACTGACATCCTCTTAAAGGACTCAATCCCTTCCAAAAATGTATACCTAAGTCACAGTACTATTATAAATTTATAATAAACGCATGAAAAGCTTCCTAAAATCCCAAACGGTAAAAATTAAAAACTATTCAATACCAAGATATCGATAATTTTCGAAATCTGCTCTAAATCAGTAAAGTTTTAACGTACCAATTGACGATTAATAGAGCAATACCCCACCATCGTTAATGAATAATGATTTATTAAAATATGCCGATACGTCACATTCTGCAGAGTTTACTGTTTTACGTAAAAAAGATTAAATAATCGAAAAAAAAATTAAACCACAGATAATTTATTTGTATTTTGTATGTATATAATATAATATATATGTATTGAAATCTGTGAATATAACAGACAATAGGTAGATAACCATAATATTATGATAATAATGATATTATTTATTATATTTTAATCTAAAATTGCAAAAAAGAAAACGACAAGTGAAAAACGATAAGAATATAAGACAGCCTAATAACCTGAATGCTATTATAGAATAATTGCCATAATATAGTATCCAATTATTCCAATTATACGAACGTACGTCGTTCAGTGTTCGCCCATAGATTACAATATTACAATATTACACGTCATGTATTATATCATATTATTATTTTGTTTTATTATATGTGTACGCATCATGATTAATTTAATCTATGTCCAATTAATAAAGATTGGTGATTAAAGATTTCATAACCATATTACAACATATTATTGATGTCCGCTTGAAAGATTATCCCGCCTTATTTACAACGTTATGTACTGTACAAATACAAGGGTACTTATTGATGTTAATAATCTCGATTATTATTATTATTATTTAATAATATCAACTAATCTCATAATAATATTGTAAGACAGTGCCTAATTTAATGCTATATGATATAATTGAATATAATCTTTAAAACATAATCTACGGTTCACTCGGACAGCGGAGAATTAAATTTCTTTCCGGCAAGGGCCCCCTGAGGGGACACGTATACACATACACAACTCGGTACTCATGTCGTCGCGATATCAATGGAATGGAAATTGATACACAGCATACACGTGTTAGGTGCGCGCGCACACTGTAAGGTTATGTCTCGAGTGCTGCGAAAATGCACAAGCCACAAACACTGTGATAGAAAATAAGACTTAACTCAAAAATAAAAAATAAAAATAAAAAACAAAAGAAATCACGACATACTCGTGTACAGAGGGCATTAATCCATACGTCCATAGAGTAAAAAATTCTGAATTCCAATTTATTCTATTGATACGTAAATGCGTACAATACTCACTATAGTTCGATAAACGATTCAGATACTAAAGTTGAGCATCGGTGTTGGTGTGGCACCGAATGACGGGATTAAAGTGAATTTAAATAGTATAAGTAAATATATATTTTTTTCTTATTATTATTATTATTATTTACTCATTATCTTATCTGTCACAATTCGTCAATGTAATTGTTGGAGTGGAATCATTAAAATAATTATTTATTTTAATCGGTCCTTATCGTTGTATCATTTGTCGGATTTGTCCCCTCTCCGGTGTCAAACGTTAAAAAAAATCTTTTAAAACTATTTTTCAACCATTGTCTATTGTTCGGTTTACTGAGTTTTGGTCTTTTGGATAGGAACTGAGTAGGAACAAATTTTTTTATTTACAATTTTCATTTTTCATTTTATTATTCATTTTTCTTTCTTATAAACACCGTAGGATGATGACAGAATAATCATGTCGGATTACTGTTTAGTGGTGAGAATGACGCCCTGTGGCGATCCCCTTTACTATGCATACCTATTAATTTATACTTATACATTGTGTATTTTTTGTAGCCCACAATGGATGAGTCGCATCCGAGGCCGACTGAAACTACAGGCTTGTCAAGGAAAGTTGAAAAAGAGGAAAAAGTTCATATTCCTGAATCAAGCTCGGTATGTCATCGAATTAAAATTATTTTTCTTATACTATGCTAAAATGTCTTTTAAGAACCTAGGCATATTGAGTTTTATATTTTTCATTTTGTAGACGGGATTTAGTTTTCAAAAACTATGGGCATTTACAGGACCTGGATTTTTAATGAGTATTGCCTACCTTGATCCAGGCAACATAGAGTCAGACTTACAGTCTGGTACAACTGCCAGGTACAAGGTATAATAAAATTTATAAAATTTCATAGTAGGTACCTCTAATACATTTTCACATTAAATTTAAATATTATTTATTAACTGTGAGTATAATTTGTTTCATTATAGTTATTATGGGTGTTAATGAGTGCTACCATTTTGGGTTTGGTAATGCAACGGCTATCTGCTCGCTTAGGTGTTGTTACCGGTCTCCATTTAGCCGACATGTGTTATCACCAGTACAGAAAAGCTCCAAGGCTATTTGTTTGGCTAATGATGGAAGTTGCTATCATTGGTTCAGATATGCAAGAAGTCATCGGTACTTCAATTGCAATTTACTTACTGAGTAACAAAATGTAAGCATTCAGTTTGTTTATAGTACAATTTACTGTAATGGCAATAAGAAGCCTAATAAAATAAAGAGTTTCTGTATCTAATTAGCTAATCCACATCATATTAATATTTAATATTGTGTCATATAAATGTATAGAGGGTAAACCACTATAAAGTATGGTTGTGAACCAAATATCAGATTTTCAACGTGTAGCAGAAGTGACCAATAACTTTAAATATTACTAATTGTTCTGTAAAATTAATTAATTTTAATTCATCTCGTTTATTCAATCATGTACCTATAAAATATTTTTAAAAGAAATAGAAATATTTAGTACCAGGCTTTATTGTTAGGTGCATTATAAAATATAAAATGTGCAGTTGACCTATCATATATGTTCATAAAAATACAACAAGATTTACTTTTCTCTGAAGGTATTTAAAATAATGCATTTATTATTTTATTACATGAAATCATCAGGTAGTCGCGTCTGACATTGACTGATGACTTTTGCATTATCATCGCAGTTTTGAAGGTATTCAAAATAGACAGGTATTGACAGCAGGTCATCAACAAAGAATGTGTTCCCCTCCCACGATCTAAGGGGACTTCAGCCCTAGAATTGTTGTCAAGTCCCTCATTTTGTAAATTTTTTTAATGTAGTTTAGTAGAAACATAAACTATACTTCCTGTGTCATCATTACGCCTTTGAAGCAGGCACGATCAGTTAAAAATATTTTTACTTACTACTGTATAAAATTTTATATTTAAAAAATAGAAATACTATAGTACCATATTATCACCAATCATTGCCAATTATCTCCGATTTAATATTTTTTTACTTGAAACTATGTATGTGGTGTGTATACCATACGCCCATATATGCTTTTATTTTTCATTTATTTGCGATAGATAACAACAAAAAGATATTTATTTCGCATTATTCATGAACTTGTCATAGTAGTCAAGGTAAAATTAATAATTAGGTACTCATCAGGCACATATACAAAGGGGGGTTGCCATCCCCCCACTGGGAAATAATTTCTTTGAAAATTAATTCAAATTATATACCTAATATTATAAAATATTATTATTAGCTGTACAATTTGTATTGCTATATATATTTGATAAACCCCCCTCCACCACTCACCTGAAATTTAATCTATGCACAAGCTTTTTAAATTTAAATGGATTATTTAGTATGGTGAGTTGTGAAGTGAAGTCTCTTATTTATTACTGTAACATATATTTTATTTGTGCTATTGGAAAAAATCCTTACAATAAATCCTGTTAAGTAAATAATATTAATTTAAAAATACTATTATATTTTATTTATTTTGTGTAATATAATCTTTTTAAAATTGTGTAATTAGTAAAATAAAATGTAGAATGTATTAACCTTATTTTACTTTTAATATTATAGTGGTATTGTCAAAAATATTTAACAGTTTATTTATATCATTACATATATCATTACAATTTCTGAATAACTGTTTCTATACACTATATTAATATATTTACTCTGCACTATTACGGTAAAAAACAATACATAAATCTAATGTATTTTACAAATTAAAATATACTCAAACTATTAGAATTAAAGAAATATTTAGAACATATTTCATTAGAATAATTATGATTTGTTTTTTTTTCGCGTGTCATTTTTATTGACTATTACTATAAATTAACATTTATTATTAAACTAAAGACTTATAAATAAAAATTATTTTACTGGATTTTTCAGTACTCTAACTATCTTAATATAGTGATCTGAATGATGTATAGGCTAACATTGTATGTTACCGGCTGTATTTATTTTGCCTTGAAACAATAATAAAATATTTAAATTGCCTGTATTAAATCTGCAGTGTATATATTTTTTGGCCTTAATTTAAATTTGGAATCAGTATAATAATCAGAAAAAACAATATAACAATTAATTTAGGATACCACTTTGGATAGGAGTGCTGATCACTGTCATTGATACTTTATCTTTTTTGATGCTGGACAAATATGGACTTCGAAAATTGGAACTAGTGTTCGGTCTATTCATTGTTATAATGGCATTGTCATTTGGATATGAGGTATTAAAAATGTCATCAAATTCTTTTCTTAATTACTATTTTTATTCTTAAAATAATGTGTCTATATGTTTCTATATATTTAAGTTGATTGTTCTTTCTAGTTTGCAATTGTTCAGCCTGATATAAAAGATATGGCTAAAGGATTGGTTACTCCTTGGTGTTCAAATTGTCAAGAATCTGCTCTTCTTCAAGCTGTTGGCATTATTGGAGCAATTATAATGCCACATAATCTATACTTACATTCAGGCCTAGTTAAGGTAAATTTTATAATAATAATAATCATTCATTCATTGTTTAAATTGTCAAATTCAATATGGTTTCATGAAATCATTCACATCAGATATGGTCCTATTGTGTAATTAATATTTAAAATTTTAATTTAAAATTTTTAAATCAAATAGTAAATTATTAGAAATATTTTATTCTAAACCAAGTCCTTAAAAAGAAGAAAATTATATTGGTATTATTTAAAACTTCTAATATTAGTATCTGATAGAAATTTTTAAAAACTAAATTGTCGATACATTATATACCAGCGGTGGCCACTAACTTTAACTTTGAGAGCCACAAATTTATTAAGTTAATTCGAGGTGAGCCACACATTGTAAAGCAATGTTTATAAAATAAAAATACATTTTTCATTTTAAAACAAATGAAGGAACATTTATTTAATTTTAATTTTAGTCTAAGTTTGGTTCAAGAGCCATAACTATCTCTTAAGCCGCGTCCACACCTGAGCACGCGCAGACCGAGCATGTGTGCTCATGTTGTGCGTTCTACGAATTTGCATGATTTTGACGCACAGCGAACGCGAGCCGAGTCTGTCGGCTCGGCGTGAGCACACATGCTCGGTCTGTGCGTGCTTTACATATTAATTGATTAAAATCATATCTCTTAAAATAAAACTTGTGAATTTGATTACTTTTATAATTTGGTGAATATCAAGAAAATTTTAACCTAAAATTTTATTTTCTTCTTAGTCTAGGGAAGTTGACAGAACAAAAAAAAACAAATTACAAGAAGCCAACTATTACTTTTTCATCGAATCTAGTATTGCTTTATTTGTATCATTTGTGATCAATGTGTGTGTTGTATCAGTTTTTGCTCATGGATTATACAATAAAACAAATGGTGATGTGGTAAGTTGTATATTTTACTTTTATTTCTAAATGTTAATCCTTTAATTATTTGTATATAGTTGGATATCTGTATCAAGAACAATAATACTTATTCGGATGTTTTCCAAGTGAGATAAAAATCAACTGAACTAAAGTTTATTATGATAATTGAATATTTATTTATTTATTAATGATTACAATTTTATTAGAATGATACCGAATTAGTAGAAGTTGATATATATAAAGGTGGAGTATTCCTTGGTTGTCAATTTGGCATAGGTGCCATGTATATTTGGGCAATTGGTATTTTAGCTGCCGGTCAAAGTAGTACCATGACTGGATGTTATGCCGGACAATTTGTAATGGAAGTATGTAGTGTCAATTAATATATTAATATTCATAATTTACAATATATAGTTTACATTTTAGGGTTTTTTAAATCTTCAATGGAGTCGATGGAAAAGAGTTGGATTTACTCGATTGGTTGCTATAGCGCCCACATTTTATGTAGCTTTTTTTAGTAATATTAATGACTTGACTGGTATGAATGATCTATTGAATGCTGTAATGAGCTTACAACTACCATTTGCTACACTTCCAGTAATTGCATTCACTAGTAATCCTCGTATTATGGGAGAGTTCACCAATGGATTGTAAATATAATTTAAATGTCAACATACTATACAAGCAATTTTAAACTTCAATTGTTTATTTATTTTCAGGGGAAATATTTTAATTACAATTATTTTGTCTGCTATTATAATAAGTATAAACATATACTTTGTAATCCATCACACAATCACAAACTTCACTTACAATTTGACTTTATTAATTGGAGTTTTAACATATAGTACAATTTATTTATTAATGTGTGCTTATCTTACACTGCATCTCGTTATCAGTATGCTGGATGATTGCAGTGTATTACGTAGAAATCCAGTTAGTATTATTATTTTAGTATTCATACATCATACCTTTAACATGTTTTAGTTTACTGTCATGCATAGCATATAGTTTAATAGTTAATTTAAAAATGTATTTCAGTTTGTTATTAGATTTATTGGTCCACAAATTGGGAACACTTTTTCTCAACATCAACAAACAAATTCTTCTCCTCCGAGGTAATAAGTTATAATAAGTATTTATAAAATGTATAAAACAGCCATTTAAATATTTATTGTTAGTTCAATATAAATGATCAACAGCTTTTTTTTTAATAGAATGTTATTCCCTCATGTGTTAGCTTCTGCTTATGAATGCATACAGTTTTATAATGAAATTAACTTTTCCCAAAATTAAAATATTAAAAAAAGGTTTTATGAAACTATAAATTATATTTTTGCCTTATAGCCTTTAATAAATCAAATCTCACATATTTAGAATACAGTTAAAATAAGTTTAATGGATTTCTTTGAACGTACAATATGGTATGTTATGTGTTAGTAATAAGATGGAGTTAACACATTTAACAAGATGTCCTTTTAATAAAATTTATTAAAATAATCTAACTAGTTTATGGTTGACCATAACATTGATTAAATTTTTTTAACAGATATTTAATGATCAATTTTGAACATTATAGTTTAGGTGTACATTTATTATTTAATAGCACTGTTATTTTTGTAATTAATTTTTTTCTATTAGTTTAATAATTATTTAATTTGTCTTTGATTGTTAACCTATTGGTGTATAAAATATATTTCAACAGAAATAATGATTTAACAATTATGTAATTAAAAATTTTAAAGTAGTTTTAAAATAATTTTAATTTTATTAATTTAAAGTTAATATTTGGTAGCATAAAAAAATAAATATAACAAAAAAATGTATGACTGTAGATTAAGTATTAAGTTGAAACTTTAAAAAACTTATTAAAAATGATAGATATACCTATTATGATTGTTGTTTCTTATCTCTATGCATGAAGTTTGGGATTTATTATAAATATTTTACTATATGTCTGACTCATTAAAAAAAAAATATCATTTGTTGAGTAATTCAGTCACTGCCTTAAATTACAGAAAAAAATGTTTTGGTTTAATTATATTTTATTTTTTGATTAAAATAATAGCAGCCAAGATGACATAACAAACATCAAGCTTTAATAATGAATGATGATGGAAAGTTGTTGCATGTGTCAAAGGATTGTACTTAACACCATTCAATTAGCAAGTATATAACTAATATAATTAACGCACAAATGCTTATTTGCAAATCTAGATGCTTGAAACAGATATCTGGGAATCTGGGAATAATTTGTGTAGGATCCAATGAAATACTATTATTATTTGAATAAACATAGACAACGTCATTGTTGTTAAAAATGTTGGATGGGTTTGATCCACTCTCTAGATCAGTGGTAGCCAACCCCTGGGGTTCATGTGAAAATATTGGTTTTTAATTTATCATTATTAAAATTTTTATTTTATTAACCTTCCAGCAGGCTGTGTTGTGTAATAATTATTTACTAAAGTATTGCATTATGTCGCTTTGAATAACATCAGTTTGGTGAATGGTAAATAAGAAAAATATTGTATTATCCTTAAAAAAAATATGCTCAGCATAACAACTTCAGCATTTTTTCTGTTGTGAAAGAGGATCTAGTTGGTGTATTCAGAAGCTAAAAATTGAAAATTATTAGTAGGTTTCCTAATACAGCATTTGGAAAAATGATTATAACATAAAATCAATTTTTATTTTTTTGTTATAACTTAACTAATAGCAGTAAAAATGATTACCTAAAACCTTTAGCTCAGTTAAAATGCTTGAAAATTTTATGCAAAGTTGTATTAAATTTTTTCGGTAGCAGTTCAAAAATATTAAAGATATGTAGTCACAGTTGTTACTTATTTTTAGTATGCATTTAAAGCATAAATATCCTGAAATTTTGCAAATTATTTTTCAATTAGAAATGTATTTATTTTCAAAGCTAACATAAAAAAATTTTAAAGAAGATTTTTCTATCAATAAAAAATTTACTGGAAAGTAATATTCATTTTTTATAAGCATTTGAATTTTACATTTTTACAATATTTAATTTTTAGAAGTAAATCAAAGAATAGCCTTTAATCATAACTATAGACTTGAAATTTTCAAACATGTTTACTTATTTGTATTAGAGTTACAACATAATAAATGGTAACATTTTCTAAAAATTTTGATTTGGCTATTTACAGCCATGAGAAAAATTCAAAAAAAAAAAATTTTATATTTTCATCGATAACAAAATATTGAGCATACGTAGGTTATTTTTTATATGCATTTAAAGTAAAAATGTTGAAAAATTCCTGAAAATGTACAAATTTTGTATATTAAAAATCCGTTTAAAAATATCTTTTCATACCTAATGTTAGCAATCCAACATAAGATTCCTCACAAGTTAGCTACCTTTAACAAATAAAATGTTTACTGTAAAGTTACGTTATTGATGGCTATAAGATATTTTTGATAAATATTAAAATTTCTAAAAAGCCCAGTGTTAATCTTTCTCTAAACTATTTAGGATATTAAATAAGGTAAATTAAACATTCATCTTACTATTATTTTTATTTATGCTATTTAATTAATCATATTTTATTTTTTATTCTTGTTATAATTTTTTCAAATGACAATTAAAAATCTTCTATTTCTGATAATGTTTATTTTTAGTAATGTAATTTTCTTATGAAAAAATAATTGTTGATTACTGAACCTAATTATTAAATAGTGTATAATAAGCTCCTAAAGATTTGTTCATTAAATAAAAAATCTTTCTTAGAAATTAGTTTTTTGTTTGTAATTTAAAAGGAGTATTAGTTTAAAATATTTAAAATTATGTATGAATTAGATATCTTAAATTCCTTGAAAAATATGATTACACTTCAATAATTTTTTTATATCTTATCAAGACCTTCGAACTTGTATATTTTTTATTGTACAAATTTATTACAGCTTTATAAAACTCATGTTTTTAATTATTTGATAAAATGAATAAATGAAATATTACATAAAACTTCCAGAGTTTATGTAATATATGTAGGTATATTATGTTTTTAGATTTTAAATGCTTATTGCTTGTTTATATGCTGTTTATTGGTCATAATATTTTCTCAGATTTAACAGACTTTCTGTTAATTCCTTAATTAATTAAAGCCGTAACTGACAGGGAAAAGTTTGAGGGGACTGAAATTCCCACTCCAGAAATGTTTTAAAAGTAAAAAAATTTCAACAGTGAATAACGTTTATTCGCAATTGTTGAATAATTTGATATTTTTGTTAAAGCAATAATAACAAGGACAACTAGTTTATATATTTTAAACCTAAAAATGAAGAGTATTTAAATTCGAAAAATATGCACTTCCAACATTTGTTTTCGGTTACAGCTTTAATTAATAGCAATTAAAACCATTTATATGTTTTATTACCCGCCTTAAATAATGAATATATATTTTTTTTACAATTCAGAGTATACGAGAAAAACACGGTGGAAAACATTATCTAATAGAATAATTTGTGATCTTCTATTTTAAATTTTTGTTCACTATGAACAATATATGTTGAACTACTATTAATTTATTTTAAGATTGCCTGAATTTTTATTTATTAATTATAATAAATTTTAAAGGGAAAATATTATTTTTCTTTAGTTTTTATAATAATTAATAATTAATAATACAAATGAGTACTCTTTGACTATCAAATAGTACATGCAGACTAAAATTATCTAAAATTATCATAGTACTATATGTATTTAACTGAAATTAAATAAGGGTATAAATTATCATTGATGATATATTTATATGCATAGGCATGTGTGAGCATGCAAGTTTTAACTTAAACAAAATTTGTTTAAATGTATAAACAACTTACTATATTTAATATTTATTATAATTTTTAAAACATGTATTTATTACAAGGTGAATATTTATTTTATTTTATTCAATACAACAAAATTATTGAACCAACCTTTATGATTAAATATAAAAGAAAGTTCCATAAATAAATAGTTTTTATAATAATTATTAATTATTTCCATCTTAAATGTATCCATTATTATTATTACTATTATTTTCATAACAATAGAAATTATTATACTGCACTCAAGAAAAAATTTATCTATATAATTGATGAGTCAAACAAAGACAAGAAAACTTTTATAAAAAATGTGATAAAAATAAATTGTTATTAAAATTATGTTTTAATTAGATAAATTTATTATTTGTTATAAAATACTAGATAGTTACCTATATTTATTTAAATTGAAATTATATGTATATAATTTTTTTTTTAAAGAAATGTATTTTTGTCATTCACTCTATGATACAAATGTATACTTAATTGTATACATCTACTTGGTATAATTACTTATATAAAAACAATTCATGTTACCCTATTTATTACTATAATTATTATTTTTTTTTTTAGCACATTTATACTAATTTTGTATATGATTTTATGTGCAATAGAAATTATTAACAATTATATTGAACAGTACTACAGCATAATGTTAATTATAAAAAAAGTAGACACAGTGAAAAAAATATGTAATATATATATATAAGTTAAAACATTTGTATTTTATTTATGATTTTTTATGTACTTATTTTTTTTTAATTTGGCCATTTACTTAACAAATATATTACGGAATATACAGTGAATTAATTTTTTTCCCAATATATTCAAATTATAATAGACCCTTAAACTATTAATAATGTGTACAGTATATAGGTATATATTAAATGATGGTAAGATAAATTAGATGTACATTAATATGGAAAATAAAATATTGTTTTAATTTGGCTCGGTTAACCAAAATTAGTGGCATAAGTCATCAATTTTCTAAAAGAGCTATGTAGAAACAACTATAATATATTCTAATACTTGCTTCTAGTTCATCACAACTCTAACTCCAATGGGATGAGTTTTATGAGCAAGGATTATGACTTATATTATTTGCATATATCCTTTTTTTTTTAAAGATATTTCTGTTGGTTTTATTAAAATACAAATTCACCATAAATTTTCATAATTAAATCAATGATTTTAATAATTTGGGTTTTTTACATTTAAAAGGATGCTGTACCTTATATGAATTGTCACTGTATTTTACATGTGTTACATAGCAAATCTATGTAGTGAACTCTTACTTAAGAAGTTAATATTAGTAAAATTTACATATTATCAGATTATAAAATATAATAAACAATCAAGTGAATTTACTTTTCATAATTAAATTTTTAAATTAGTTATAATTACTTATTTAATTCATATAAATTGTTTTATAACGCCCTTATATTATGTATTAAGGTACTAGCACTGGTCTTTTATTATTCTACCACAGAGAATAAAAATACTATTATCCCACCATTAATAAGTACCATTCGTATAATATTAATTATTAAAAATTACTAACTCCAAAGAAAAAGATAGAATATAAATAAAAAATAAATTTAGAATGAATATGGTGTCATGGAGGTGACTAAAATTCTAGATTATTTAGTAAAATATGTTCAAAAGAATCCTTTTTACTTCAGCTGCCAAATAGGAATCAAGCTAATCATTCCACAACATCATTTATTTCGCCATTTTTAAACACCTCATGTTTTGGAAGATCACAAAGTTGTAATCATAGTTAATTTGACCGTGATAATAAACTGCCTCTTTAATATTAAAATAGGATTTATAGCAATCCAAAAATATTCTAAATAGGTACAAACATTTTATTGAGCCGAGTCGTTAAATAAGCAAATACAATTATATTATAACCACAGAATAATTCAATAATGTGTTATAACTAACAAGTAACAAATATTTCTTTGGACCACTACTATATATTAAAAAAGGAATTTTGTTTGAGGATATTAGGTAACCAAAGGTAAATTTAAATATTGGAAGCTTGTAATGCATCATATATTTGTATGTATTATAAAGAAAATATTTATTCATCTTTTTATACAATCATTAATTATATATAAAACTTCAAATGATAAAATATCATGTTATACCTTTTTTGGTCGATTTAAAATGGTTTTTTTTTTTTTTACAAATGTAATATAATTAACAAAACTTAATTAAGTCATAAACATGTATTTTTTTTATAAATATGTACATAGTAATAATATTTAGAAACTTGAAGAGATACTTGGTTACTGTTTTACAAACTAATATGTTTTATGTAAGTATTCAATGATTTGAGAAAACTAATGTATAGCATATTATAATTTTACTATTTTAGTCAAAATTATGTTATAATTCTCAGGTTAAGTAAGTAAGTCTCATGAGATTTTTTAATAAAACTACCAATACAATTAGTAATTTATTTGGTAAATGTTTTTTACACTTAAAATTAGTTAATTGAAGGTGTTACATTATCTTTCCACTGTATTTCAATATATGGCCACTTAGATTGTAAACAAGATTGCAAGTTGTTGTCCTCAGATATACATATGACATCAGATTCCTGGATTATAGCATTACCTTCTAAATATGTCACCTTTGAATTAGGATTGGATCTCGGTTGTCCATTGTAATGAAATACCATAAAAACATCTGGAGTTCTGGTTTCTTGTTCAGAAAAAAATTCTTCCATAAATGATGGCATTAATATGATACCTAGTCCTTCGGAATCCAATTTTGAGGACATCAGATTTACACTGAAAAATCAATTATATCATATTTCATGATCTAAACTGCCATTAAATAAATTACATACTATTCATCATCAGATACAAGGTCTAATTTTTCCAACAATGGCTTTAGATGTTGAGTACTAATGAAGTTATTGCCATCTTGATCAAAACACTTAAATGTTCGTCTAGCGATGTCAGCTTGTGTTTCTTTGCTGACCAAATTACGGTTAAATGAGAACAGAACTGAAATAGTGAACATAAGGTTTAGGTTTGAAAAAAATAACAAAAATTGTTTCCAATACCAGTAAGATGTGTATCGCTGCCCAACACCCAGACCGGGTTACATGGATTTTTTAAATAAGTTCCAACTTGACAGTATCTTAAATGTTCTAATAAGGTCAAAAATCCAATTTCACTTTGCTTTTCAATACCTTGCAATTCTAAAACAAACAAGTAATTTTTTTTTAATTAAATAATTAAATTTATAATTTTCAAGACTTACTTAGCCCAGCAACTACTTGATCGTTATTAAATACATTAGAAACTGCTTGTCCTGTAATCATCATATTTATTAAGCTTTGGCTACCATAGCCAAATTCTTTATCTATCAATGACACTTCTAAATCACATATTTCTTCTTTTAATTTAACTAAACCCTACAAGAATAATTGTATTAATTCATGCCTAAATGTTAATATATATAATTTACCTTAGAACGCATGACTGTATACAAAAATAACAAAACTCCGAATGTATCACGCAAAAAATTAATATGGTTGTTAAAAAAAGTTTCAACACTATCTTTATTCACCTGTTCTACTCTAGAAAAATGTAAATAAAATAATTCAGCATGTGTCCAGCAGTCCAGCAATATAAATAAAAATAAACGATACATACTTCAACATAGAATGAAACTGACTGTGTTCTAGGCACACCGCTTTATCATCAATACGTACAAATTTCAAAATATCACAGCCTTCTGTAGCTTGGCAAAGGATATCACAGGCGGCTTTACACAGAAGATGATTTTGTTCTTCAACTTCGGCCTATAGAACATATTATGAATTTTAACAATGCACTACTAAACTTGTTTGAGTTAAAAACATACTTTTTTCCAATCATCATCAACAGACTTGTTGTTGACAATATATTTAACAATGTATGCCTGCATCGGTGCTAATACAGCACAAGGTCCACCTTCAAATTGCACCAGCGCTGTCGGTTCATCTTCACTGAAACAAAAGCCTGACAACGATTATTTAGGTAATCCATTGTCAAGTGACTACGATGGCTCACCTTGGGTCCAACGCTGGAATATATCTTGTCGTACCTGCTGACCCCAAATAAGTTTTAAAATCTCTTCCAATTCTTTGTCATCTGGAGCGGTTTTTGGCACTGTTGCCTCTGTATCCGCCATTGTGATTGTTCACGGCCAATTCATCACGTACAAAAAAATAAAATGTATAGATCCGACTTACTCTGGCGCTAAACGGTTAATGTTTAAACTTTAAACAAGTGTCAATAATTGACATTACGACGTGAGTAAGCACTATGGTGATAACTATAATACACCAAAAATCATTTAAAGTGCTTCAAAATAAAAAACAAAAACCACGGCTGTAGATGATAATATCTACAACCGTGACAAAAACCTAACAAATTCAAAAATATGTACCATAACCTAAAAAAGATTTTTATCAGCATGTTGAATAATAAATAATAATAACACACACAATATAAATATATATTATATAATATATAAATAGCTTAGTATTTATGGTTTTATTTTTTATTCTCATTTAACCTTTTTCATTACCAATTCACCACCAATCGGTACGTTTTTCATGAAAAATCGGAACTTTCAAGTTTCAACAGCGTTCGAGCTTGCGAGTGAGAGTTATCTACATATCACTTTGGCCACACTGCCGAAGGGTCTCTCGTTCTCTGTGACAAATTGTGTTTATTAACTTTGTTACGCGATTATTGATGGAATCTATATTGTATTATTGTAATACCTACCTATCTAGTATCTAGTATCTATCTACAATCGTGATTTATTTTGTCCTTTGGAATAGTTTTTTCTTATTGTGAATTGTGATTAACATTCCCTGCGTCAACGTCAGTTGCTCAGTTTCCTTGTTACTTGTATTTTATTTGTATGTAAATCCGTCAATCTGATCTCTTATATTATTTCCGCTGAATTTCCCAGCATCACAGTAACCGCTGCAGGGATATGGAATAACAGATTCTACTGACGTCTCCAGGTATAGAATGCTATGTTAATTTTCTGATTGTATTAACTAAAAATTTTTAAAGTCCCCACACATGATATTATGACCCGATTAACTGCCAAGTGGTTACGCAATGATAATTGTTCATTATTTGACCTTAATGTTGACAAATATGGTGTTAAAACAGTTATTCATTTATTTAATAATAGGTAGCCTAACCGTTTGGTAGCTTAGTATGAGGATCTTCTCACAGAGGAGTATTATCTGAAAAGATTTTTTTTTAAGTTTGTCTTGTGTACATATTGATCTAAAAGTTACTACATATTTGTTACTTATGGTGTACTTAGCTTAAGTTTAAAATAACTAGTTACAAAATATTTATGTTCATGCAATGTTTACATTTTTATGGCATAGGTGTTATATTATGGAGGACTATTGTCTATTATTCATGTTAGATTCCAAAACAATCATAAATCCTATATTAGCTTAAGTACCTAGGTAAGTCCAATTTTGTGCATACGCCATACAAAAACAATTTAGTTTATTAGATAATTTAAAACTAATTAAATACCAATTTAAATACTTTTAATTATCTAATTTGTGTTTACTTAAACACCTACATAATTATTATTTATTCAAAACTTATATTTTATACTACCTATGTGATGTATATTAATTACATATATAATTAATCTCATCTGAATTTAAATTACAAAATGTAATTATGTTTTTAAATATTCAGAATTAATTAAATTCTTGTCTAATAAATTATTCAGCGACAAAAGTTAAATTACTTATGGAAACAAAAAATGTCCTCTCATGATTATTGATTTAGAGTAGTTAGTTTAAAATGGCTAGTTTCACACTTACCAAATGTGTTTATATTTTGGCTTGTGATTCCTATTTAGTCCTAAAGTCTGCAATGTTAATATTCCAATGGTTTACGGCAAACAACAGGTGGGAAGTATAGGCAGTTCTGCTAATGACTGTATTGGTGATAAATATGGAATTTCATTTGGTTTTTTGGAACGGCCATTTTTTAAACCTTTTAGAGTATCTATGTTTAAAATATTTTTTTTAAATGTTCATTTATACGCATAGTACCAATTAAATGTGCCTTTCTATATCCAACGCCAATTAGTTGATGTTTTATTAATACACATTTTTTTAGTTGATGTAATAATTAAATAATATATTTTTAATTCTTACTTCTTACTCATTTTAATTAATAGTTTTTTAAAATTGAATTATTTTATTGACATAAAAACTAAGAGTATCTAGAGAAGGCTAATTCTCACATATAACCTATGTGACTAAAAAGAATAAAAAATGGTTCAAATACTTATACAGTGGACGCTGCTTATAAGACTCATGTATATAAGGTTCAGTCGCTTATTAGAATCAAAATCGTCTGAAATGGTCCTTACATATCCAAATACATTATAAAAAATACATTTATGAGACTCAACTTTCATAAGAAAAAAAATGGTAAAAAATAAACATTTTTGGTTAAATTTAAAAATAAATTGGTTTTCATGATTTATAATGTGTGTATGTACAACAACTTTTATTGCATTTCACATTTATCGCAATTATCGTTATTGTAGCGTGAGTTATAAATACACTCCCAATTACCTGACACAGTTATCGTAACCGATAAGGTTGATGGTATAAGGAGAGCTGTTCATTACCAAGGTAATAATTATAATAAACAAGCAATATATTTCTAGAATATTAGTTTATAACTCAAAACAAACAAAAATTACTAATTTTTTTCATAAATAATACATACATTATACATATTTTATAATTTTTTATTAATGTATGTAATAATTTTTATGATATGTATTACAATTTAAATTTTTTTATCAGAATTTTCAAATTTATTCAATGATTAATATGTAATATGTATTAGAGCAGTGGTGGCCAAACTTTTTTTAACTCAAGCCATAAAATTCTTTTTTACTTTTAAGTCATCAGAATTTTAGGTATAGGTATATAATTTTATATTTAACGACGTTTTTATTGTACTTAATAATTTTAATGACTTTATTTAATACTTAACTTAATAATTACTACAAATGAAAGAAAATTAAATCGGCTTACATTTCAAAAAATATTTTTAAATAAATTATTAAAACACATATAAAAATAAATATAAACTATACAAAATATCGTTTTACACTTACAAAACATATTTTAAAATGTATTAATTTGTTAATGAGAACTATGAGCTTTTTTTTTGTTGACAGAGGACATTAATATTAAGTTCTAATTTGGTAGAATTTACCTGGAGAATGGCGTGTAGATGTTCATTTGTGATGCGAGATCGAGTTTTACTTTTGTTAATTTTCATTGTTAAAAATACTTGCTCACAAATATATGTTGAACCAAATATCTTTCTCGGGCCAGATATTAAATGATGGCGGGCCGTAGTTTGGCCACCACTGTATTAGGGTATTAAAATTAAAGTAAAATATATAGTAAAATAATATTCATAAATATGTAATATGAGTCTTATAAGCGGCGTCCACTGTAATTGTTTCCCAAAACAGTATTCCCTACGCTAATTGATTTGTGAAACATAATTATTGTAGTATTCTATTGAGTATTAAGGATACCTATTGAAGTCCGTTGAAGTAAAATCCCTTTAAACTCCATCTAGTAATTATTTCTTACAAAATTGTGAGAGATACTACTAACTACTACTTTAATTCATCTAATTTATATTTTACATTTAATTTTTATCCTTAGTTGTTTCAAAAAGTTCAGTAAATATGTCATTAAAACCAAAACCAATAAACTTTACGGAAAAATGGAACAGTTTACAAGAGACTGTAAAAGGTGTCATAACATTAGACACAGTTCCTAGAGATGCATGGAACGAACGTTTCAATGACGTTTACTCTATGTGTGTGGCCTTTCCAGAGCCCCTTGGTGATCAACTGTACGACTCAACAAAGTTGTTCTTAGAGAACCACGTACTTGAATTATTGACTATTATACAAACTGGAGGTACTGCAAATTTGTTACAAAATTATTATACTTATTGGCAGAAGTATAGTAAAGGTGTCAAATACCTACATTCACTTTACCAGTATGTATTTTATTATCTTGCATTAAATATTAAAGTTTGTGTAATATTATTTAAAACCCATTTCTAGGTATTTAAATAACCAACATATTAAAAAACATAAATTGTCTGAAGCAGAAGTTTTGTATGGAAACATTACACCAGATTCCACTGAACAGATGGAGGTTGGAGAACTGGGGCTTGATGTGTGGAAAAACAATATGATAGTACCTCTAAAAGATAGTATGTTGGAGTTATTATTAGATGAGTTTGACAAACAAAGGCGTAACATATCAATGACCACATCTTTTGATATAATTTCTGGTGTTATTAACTCATTTGTTGTTGTCCAGGAATTCAGAAAAAAATATCCACTTGAAGTTAGTATTTATATTTATTTATCATAAGATCAGAAAGTACTTATTCAGTTATTCATAAAGTATGCTATGAATTAAACATTTTATTTTATATTTCAGTTGTATCAAAATTATTTTGAGCAACCTTTTTTAGAGCAAAGTAGTGAACACTTTAAACGTGAGGCTGCAAGATTATTACAAGAATGCACAGTGTCCGAGTACATGGTTAAAGTGTTGCAAATACTTAAAGAAGAAGGAATAAGATCAAAAAAATATCTTCATGACAGGTACATTTTTACAATATTGAAAATATATTATATAACAATACAAAATATTTATTGTTTATATTTTATTTAGTACTTTCAACAAACTGCGAGGACGTTGTCGTCAACACATGGTTGGTGATCATTTAGATTTTTTACATGGAGAGTCTGAATCAATGATAAAGGAAGAGAGACGAAATGACATGCACAATATTTATTTACTTTTGCGTGAAATTAAAGATGGAATGACTTCATTAGTTGAAATTTTCAGGGAACACATAAAACAACACGGAATTAGAGTTATTGAATCTTTGAGACAAGAACAAGTATATATTTAATAATTATCTGTAAGTCTGAATTGCAAATAATGTATACAAATTTTTATAGATATATGTACATTTTGTTGAGGAAGTATTGGCTGTGCATAAAAAATACAAATCTATAGTTGTAGATGTGTTCAACAATGATTTATGCTTCAGTGGTGCACTTGATAAAGCATTTACAGTAATTATAAACTATAAACCAGTAAAAAATCAATCATCAAAGTCTCCAGAATATTTGTCAAAATACTGTGATAATTTATTGAAAAAATCGTCTAAAGGCATGTGTGAGAGTGAAATTGATCAAAAACTTTTACAGTCTATTACTATATTCAAGTATGTAGATGATAAAGATATATTCCAAAGGTTCTATCAAAGGCATCTGGCAAAACGGTTAATACATCAACAAAGCCAGTCCATGGATGGAGAAGAAGGAATGATCAACAAATTGAAAGTAAAATAATTGATTAAATTTTGTTAAATTTGTATTATGTTAATTATAATGTTTGTTTTTAGCAAGCCTGTGGTTATGAGTTCACAAATAAATTACATCGTATGTTTACTGATATCAGAGTTTCAGAAGGACTAAATGCCAAATTTCATAATGAATTTCTTAAACCTACTGATAAGTTAAACGTCTCCTTTTCTATGTATGTATTGCAAACTGGAGCTTGGCCTTTAGGATCATCAACTGTGTCATCATTTGTTATTCCTCAACAACTGATACCTTGTATACAACATGTAAATATATAATTTATATTAATAATATAACATTAACTCAACCATATTTATTGTAATTAGTTTGAAAATTTCTACAAAGAAAAATTTAATGGGCGGAAATTAACATGGCTTCATCATCATTGTCAGGGTATTGTTATTTTGTTAAATTATTATTTTATCTTTATTATTTACTAATTTAAAATGTATTTATCGTTTCAATAGGAGAGTTAAAATTGGATTATTTACCAAAAGTGTATATAGTGACAATGCAAACATTTCAAATGGCTATTATGTTACTATTTGAAGACCGTAATACAATAAACTACACTGAAATTCATGAAATACTTCAATTAACCAATGATCAATTTCAAAAACACATAAATAGCTTAATAGAATGTAAATTGTTGTTGCTTGATGGTGATGTAAGTAAACTGATAAAACATTTTAATAAACTTTTAAATATTTTACATTGCTGTTTATTAATTATTTTTAGAATGTATCATTAAACATGGCATACTCTAATAAGCGTACGAAATTGCGAATAACATCAGCTCTCCAAAAAGAAACTCCACAAGAGGTTGAGCAGACTGTTAATTCTGTTGAAGATGATCGTAAAACGTATTTACAAGCTGCTATTGTACGAATAATGAAATCGCGTAAGATATTGAGACATAATCAGCTTGTGAATGAAGTAAGTAAAATAAATAAAAATGTGTAGTTTAATATTTTATTATTAACTATGTCATGTTTTAGATACTTTCCCAATCAAAGTCATTCGCACCATCAATTGCTCTTATCAAAAAATCCATCGAAACATTAATTGATAAAGGATATCTAGAACGCACTCCTAATTCTTCCGATGGCTACAGTTATGTTGCATAATATTTTTAAAATGAATATATACATTTTAAGTTTATTATTGTTTCATTATTATACATAATTACCTACTAATTTTTCAATGAATTGAAAATAGTTTTTGTATTGTATATACTTTATATATTTTTTAGAATTATGTTTGTTCTTGTAAACTCTAAATCATGTTTCTAACTCATCCATTTAACACAATAGATAATTTAAATTAATGTCATTTATTTACTATCAGAAAGTTTTTGTTTGTATTGTTGCCCAGTGTCTGTATAGTTATAACTATTGTGCTACTGATGAGCAAATTAGTTTGTCTACATTTTAAACAAGCTTTATATAAGTTGATCTATTACTATTTACCAAATGTTTAAACACATTTTATTCTGATATATGTGTGTATATAATTTAGTACAATTCCTTATAAAAACTTAAATCAAAGCAAATCATTGTTTAAATTTAAAACTTGAAATAAATTATAATATTTATAATTATAATTTTGTATATAATATAATATACAGTTTTGCAGGTAATCAAATTTAGCAGCTCATTTTCATTTTAGTTTGTATGAAAAAAACTTCTTTTAAGAATAAAACATATAAGTTTCCTCTTAAAACCAAGTATATTGTTAAAAAGGTATGTCTTAGAACACTCAACTATAATATCATAAATTTACTACTTATATGAAAGTGTTTGTTTATATTGTTGCTAAGCTTCTGTATAGTTATAATATTGTTGTGTTGATATTATACAAATTCATTTCTACGCGTTTTAAACAAACCTAGTATAAATTATTGACCTATTACTATTTTTTAAATGTTTAAACATATTTTAATATTGATATACCTGTGTGTAAATTATTTATCACGATTCCTTATAAAAAACTTGTTATCAAAGTAGATCATTGTTTGAATTTAAAACTTGAAATAAATAATATTATTGTAAATATAATTATGTATATTTAATATACAGGTATTCAATTTTTTAGTAGTTAGTTTTCATATCAATGTGTATGAAATAAAAAAAAAATCCTTTAAAAATTACAAAAGTTTCTGTTTTAACCTTATTTTTGTTATTAAAAAGCAATGGTATAGATCACTCGAAGTAAAATAAAATTTGTATTTAAATCCGCGCCCATGATGACTACGTATAATAGCTATATGTATCGTGATGACGAAAGTAGACATGAGTGAAAACTCGTAGAAGCATATATACACGACATAATAATATAATTTGTTGATATTCAATATATCATTCTACAGTTACAGTAGAAAAAAATCGATATGTTATGCAAGAGAATAATATAGTCGACTGAATCCGTTGGCGCTAATCAGGAACGCACTTTTGCTGCTTCCTCAGAAGCTCGAAAGTTCAAATCGTGTACACCGTTCTTCGTATAGCTGACAGCGAAACGTATTTTTTTCTTAATGCAATAATAAAATGTGCCCTAGTTCACAGAACAAATATATTATTATATCGTACACTGTACAGCGTCCTAACCGAATTACGCTCATTTAATTATAATAATAACACTAAGGTTCCAGTGACATAATTAAATTTGCCATCACCATAAGGTCAGTAGTTTAATAATGATTCACAACTGATATATTCAGGGATGTACACGCGATGGAGAGAAAGACCCCCGCATAGGCCAAAGATTTTTATTTTTAAATAATAATGAATAATTAGATGATTACCTACTCTGAAATTTTATTATTTTGTAATATAAATAATATCCTGACTCCCCCTCCTCCTCACAATGGGATAATTTTGTGCACCGTGTACGCCCTGGATGTACCTATTATACTTTATTGTTATAAATTATAGACGTAAAAATTCTGTATTAAACATGGGATGGCGTTTAGGGGTATGGAAGAGAAGGCGATATTGGACATTTCAGACCTGCGTTGCAACGAGACGGATCCCGGGGATACCACTACGGTGCTCGACGGTCTTTTAGGAGCTGGACCACACTACGGTAGGTCGTCGGACGATCGTCATTTCGCGTTGTTCGCATGATAATAATTTATGAACTTTGTCTTCATATGTACAGATTATGGCGATGTGACCGGCTGCGACAGCCCAACGGATCGATGCGACGACAACGATCAATCGTCTGGATCTCTGAGCACAGACCAGAATTCTAATAGCAACGTCAAGAGGAAACAGCGGAGATACAGGTAACAGTTGCAACTTGGAGTAGGTACGTGGAGCTTCTATCTATATAACCTATCTATAATATCCACAGACTTATAAGAAAAAAAATAAGCTTAATATAATTTTTAAAATAAGGTACTGAATTCGTAAAGTGTTTCATTCGTTTTGAAGAACTAATTTTTATTATCCTTGAGATTTTAAAATAATATATTTATATTTTATCTTGAAATTTTTAAGTACGAATAGTGAAGTATTTTAGTATTTTGGCTATTTCTACCCATAATATTATATTATATCGGTGCGGCTTAGAGTTAAGCGCACATACTGCAACAAATTATCATAATATTATCCACAACCGTGAAATTATTCTTCAAGAACATCAAATTAAGTTTAATTGTTTATAGAACTTGAAAACAGTGGCGCAGTCAATATTTGGTGGTCGGGAACCGCTCAAGGTAGATGTAGGTACATAACAAGTCAAGAGATGTTTTCGATTTTAGTTATCCCAGTGAGCAAGAGCAACCATGCCTGGTGTTTAGAAATACTGTAAATTTCAATCAAGTATTTAAATTTAAAACTTAGTTCTATTATCACATTCTGACTTCATCATCGTTTTCCCCATGCTTAATTTCATACGGTAACACAAAAAATATATAAGGTGTCCAGTAAAACAAAAAATGTTCTAACATTATTATACTCAAAAACAGAAAACTATCCTTAAAAATATTGGCAAAATAAATAGATCTTATAATATAATATATAAATGTACACCAAAAATTAATAGTAACCAACCATCGATTTAATATAATTTGTTTATACTATTTTATAAGTTGTGTATTTCAGAATCACTGTAAAAAACATAATTCTATTCTTATAATATTGGTTATGTTTCATTAAAAAATGATTTCATACGTTAAGTCTTTTTATAAAAGTATACATGTTTTTCATCATCCCGCTGTCGACCCGTTATATAGTTGACATATATATTAAATTTGGATTTATGTTTATGTTTTCAGAACGACTTTCACGAATTTTCAACTGGAGGAACTAGAAAACTCGTTTCAGAAAACACATTACCCCGATGTATTTTTTCGCGAAGAACTGGCAATGCGAATCGACTTGACTGAAGCTAGGGTGCAGGTAATATATTTGTACTTAATTGCCAATCAACCACTCCCGGATTAAGGATTAAAAAGCATGGGGACACAGAGTCACAGACATATGGGACCGGGCCCCAAAATATGTTCATATTGTGAAAAATTACTAAATATAAATTAATATTTGAATATTTTATTAGTATACGATTCAACCACGTGATTATTAATTTATATTCAATAACTAATATCTCTAACATAATAATTATTAAAAAATTATTTATTAATATTAGGTGATTTTGACCGATTCTTTTAAAGTAGGTAAAAATATTTTATATTATCTAGTGTCTAACGCTTAAAATATAATTAATTATGCAGTGGTTGTTACTTGTTGTAGTGACTAAAGTATCTGTGTTTAAATACTTTTTAATAATTTATAAAACATATAGTATTTCATAATTATTTTAATTGTTTTTTCAGTATTATCAATTATTTTATTTTTAAATGGTAGGTTTTAAACTTTTAAACCATACGATTTTATACAAACATAAAAAATTAGTACCTATTTAAACAATGTTTGAAGTTTGAAAGGTGGGATTTTTACATTTTGTGAATTAAAACTAAGTGTACCTAATGGTGTTTTAGCCGTTTTAGGGCCCAATAGATCTTTAATCCGGACTTCAATATTACTGCTACTTATCATACCCATCTGTGCGCGATGTAAAATTTTTAAAACAAATGTTGTTTAAACAATCTATAGGTATGGTTTCAAAATCGTAGAGCCAAATGGCGGAAGCAGGAAAAAACTTTGGTTTCCCAGCACCAGAACCAAAACGAACAAATTATAAACCCTTGTCTAACAGGTTAGAAATTAATTATTAAGTCTTAAAATCGTAATTATTGTACCAAAACAGTTGATAAGTGATAGGTGACTTATTACACACATACATTCATACATAGATAAATGATACAAAATATATATAAATTGATATATGCACAATAATACGTACCTATATATATATTCTGAAGAAGTGCGGTATAAAAGGCATTACTAAATAATATTAGCTATAATATAATGTCAATGATGTTATATATTTCAATAAATACTAGTTATACAATGATTATAATAAAACAATTTATTTTTAAATTGTAAGCCTTTTCCTAAATATAGGAATTCATTAATTTTAATTGACCGAATTTTGTTTATATTGTCATTGGGCATTGATAGGTAGTAAACCGATAACATAAAGTATAGATATGAGTACCTAAACATAAATACCTCCATACTAATTGATAGGTAGGTATGTACTAATATAAAGTAATCGCATTCGTATACAACTGTGACGTATGTTCAGACATTGGAGACATGTTCTGAATTATAGCTGTATAGGTAGATATAATTATTTGACTTCTTCATCACTGTAATGTTTTCAATCAAAAATAATTGTACTTTATATAGACGCAAATATCGTTTGAGATTTGGTAAGGCTGATATTATCTTATTATTAAGAAAAATAACTAGTGGGTATTTTCCTACTACATATTTAGATCAAATTTGGTATCATAGAAACTGCCTCTTATGTTGTATATTGATAATATATGCATCTTGCACAAAAACGTGATGACAGACACACACACGAAAAAAAGGTATATAATTTAAAAGAAAAACACATATGTATTAGTAATCACTAATCATTGTAAATGCTAAAATCAATCCATAAAGTTTGCTTTTTTTCAATAAATATTGGGTAGAACACGATTGCGTACGTTTGTCCTTTTTGGCAACACGATTGCGTATGTTTGTAGATGGGTTAAAAGTACCTTTCAGAAAAAAAAATAAATAAACACGATTGCGTATGAAATTGTATGCAACGTTGTCAAATTTACCAATTTCATCGTATATAAAATAAATAATAATATAATAAATATCGAATACATTTACAGTTCTATAATCATTCATAAAAAAAAATAAATTATAAAATTATAAATAAAATGAGGTTTACAATATAAAAGTAATTAATAAATAAATAAATCTTCAATTATTATTTTAATAAAATTATCGTAAATAAATAAATTAATTAATTAATTGTTAAGAATTTAAAAATTTAAAAAAAAAATTGTTAATTTTTTATAAATTGTTTAAATATCTTTAAATTTGAATCCCTTGACATCTATAACCTACTACTTTTAAATACTGAATAAAAATTTTATGAATTTTATACTCATCGTTTATTGTATTATTATTTATAGTGTTTTTTTGCCATTTTCTTTACTCTCCCATTATTAACTGATTGTATTATCAATCAGATTTGCATTTGGGTTTCTTTCAATATTTGAATGACAACATGTTTTGGAGGATGAGCACTGTGAAATTGTCCATTATAAGTCTTATGAAAGCTTTCAGGTCCATTTGTGGTACTAAAAATTATAAATACACAATTAAGAATATTAAAAATATATTTCGTTGTGTAAATTGCTCACCGAGGATTCTTGATTGGTTCTTGAGCCCACATTTCTGGAGGAAATAGACATGTGCAAAAATATGCGAAAAAAGGACGTTGCATCAGCGTAATCGTTCTATTTACGTAATCTATACATTTAAAACTTACTTGATAATTCGATTGACAAAAAATTATAATTTCATAAAATAACACCGATTTTGATTCAAAAACAGTTAAAACTCTTAACAAGTCTCAAAAATCTAAAAAAAAAAACACTAAAAATTAAAAAAATCATTTTTATTTCATTCATAAGCAATCCAACGATAATAATGTCTTTTCTATTTTTTTATTACAATATTATCTAAAGAAAAAAACAAGTACCTATATTTTAATTTACATTGAATATATTTTTTTTAAGTTAAAATTTTATGTTGCGGGCTTTGAGCTCAGCTTAATCAATGGTTAAATATTAAATGACTATATATAATATATATATTTCATAATATGTTATTGTACAATATTATTAATTAATATAAAATAAGTATTTCTACTAAAATTTTAAAAATTACAAATAAATTTCAACGGGCCCACGGGCTCTTAAAGTATTCGGGCTCCATGTACTCAAGGTCCATCAGACCCCCCTTGGGGGGGGGGGTCCTGTATACCGGTATGAAAATTGGCAACAACGCTTAAAACTTCGTACGCAATCGTGTAGTTAAAAAACAGGTAAAATCGTACGGAATCGTGTTGCTTAAAAAGGTATCGCCGATAACGAACGTACGCAATCGTATTTTACCCTAAATATTTACATATGTGAGGCCCTCATAGTAAGCTACTCAATATATATTTTACTTTGAGTTTGACATGCATAAATCAATACTTCGATCGATCCTAATAATGTCTATAATCAGTACCTACCTTACGCATTTAAGTTTTAATACGTAAAGTTAGTTTTGACTATTGACTATTGTTATTTCCATAAGACATATTTTGGATCCTATACAAACTATACCAATTATATAATGGTGTTATACTTAGTAGCTATTCCGGGTGATTCTTTTATCATTGAACACTCATTATTTCAAAAATTATTAATGTTTTTGAAAATATTATTTTACATAGTTTCAAGTTATTAAAAAACCAACGTTTTTATTAAAAAATTATATTTTTAAATATTTTTTATCCCTATAATTTTTTAAGTTTTTTACTTTTTTGAATAACAACATAGAGTTTTAATTTCATATTCCAAAGCAGAATATTTTTCTAAGTATTTTGATTCATAAAAATCGAATTTAGGACGAATAGTTTATGAGTTAGGTATAAGTATTTAAAGTTTAGACAAGCGGAGTGGAATGGTACGGGGTTACCCCGCAAAATGTTTGTCCACTACTCCGCTCGTCTAAACTTTAAATACTCTCAATTCTCATGTAAGTATATAATATTCAGCATAATCTATATAAAAAAAAATGTATGGTAGGTATATTATTAGTCATGATTTTGAATCGGTTTATTTAAACAAAATATTTATTGAAGTTTTACAACCATTGAACCATCATTATTATTTTGACTTTTAAATAACTAGGTGCCTATTGATATGTTGTAATACATCTATTATTTATAAGTGTCTAAATATTTATAACTTTTATTATTCCTTAAAACATTGGTTATAGTTTTTATACTATAGGTTAGGTATTTTGTATAGGTACCAAATATTATATTAAGTATATACTCCATACAGTGTATATAGAATTAATTTCAAAGCAATATTTTTTATTGTTTTTCAGATAATCCAATATTTGGAAACTCTTCTAGCCTCCTTCCTCAGCCAGATTGGAATAGTCTATGCTCTTATACTTCATTTCAACCATCGGGGACGTTTGATAAAGATGATCTGCAAGCTATTGACATCGACAATGATTTGCTTCGGTTCAAAACAAGAGAACTACATGAAAACGATATGCTTATGTCGCCACCTTCATAGACATTTATTGATCAAATGTTAAGTAAATTGTTAATTAAAGAATCTATATTAAATTATATCAAATGTCTGTTTTATATCATTAATATACCTATAAGTCATAACTTTTCCAATTCTAAAACAATGTCCATTTATCTGCATTAAGACTTTAGATTCATATTTCATAAAGATCTACACACTAACTCTAAAGCGCTAGGATTTTACAGTAGGTACCTATATGTTAATTAATTGAAAAGTCAGTATACTTTATGTTATTTATTATCAATTAGATTATATAAGTTATCAAAGTGAAAAGACCGTACAATTTTAAAATATCAAAATATGTTCTGTTTTAGAAAATATCTGTTGTTTTCATTCATTCAAAATTTTTTTTTTTTCAAGAATATAGATGGAGATTTAATTGCATTTTATGAGAGGCTTAATTAAATCTTCTTACACAAAACGGGACCATTAAAAAGATTAAATATATATATATATATATATATATATATGTTACGGTATTTGTACTTTTACCGTAACATATACATACATTTATATATATTTTAATTTTTGTGGTTAAGCCCTCTCCCCCCTCCCCCAATCAACGCTTATGATACTTATAAATATTATTTTATGTTTATGCTATTGGCAGATTGATTTTCTATATCACATTAACAGTGTATAATAATTTAGGGAAGTTCATCTACACAATAAACATTATAGTTTTAGATTCTGAGCGGAGCGATGAATGTATTGATTTTACCATGATGTGTGTTTTTTTTTTGTGTCTGTCTTCACGTTTTGGGGCAGTAAAAGTGCTTCGATTTTTGACTTCAGTACCTCGTTCGATCAGAAAGTGAATCTAGTTGGTACTTTGGGGGGGTCAAAAGTGAAAAATTCTTAATACTTTTCTAAATAATCGAGAAAAACAAACTAAAAATTAAGGGAAAAACGGGAAATTTTACGTACAATCAGTTTTCAAAAAAATCGATTTTGATTTTTTGTGTAACTTTAAAACGAATGACCATTGATACATGAAATTTTCATGAAATTTTCGACTTAAGTTGAACTATTAATAGGCATTTGAAATTTTCGATCATTATTAGTTTTTTTTAAATTAATATTGATAAAAATTTATTTGTTAGGCAGAAAAGCTTGAAAATTTAATACAAGGCTCTTAACATATTGTTACAATAGCAGTTGAAAATAAAATAAATTCATAGTCACAATTCTTTTTTATAAGCATTCAAAGTTTGAATTTTGACAAAATACTTAAAAATCACGAAAATTCACAAATTATTTTAAGCTAGAAATTCATAAAAAATTTTCCTTTTATATCTAAGATTTGAAAATTTAATACAAGATTCCTTACAAGTTTTTAAATCTTTATCACAAATAAAAAGTACACCGGAAATACAAATTAAATTTTTATGAGCATTTGAAATTTAAATTTTTACAACATTGAATTTTCACTTTTAGCGATTTCGTTATTTTGGTGTAACTCTAAAACAAATGACCGCAGATACTTGAAATTTTGCCTGAATGTTTATATAGGCATTTTATATATTTGATAAAATTTTCAAAATATTTACATTTGTTTTGAGCTGTTTACTGACATTTTAATTTTTCAACTTTTTTAGTTTTTTTTTCTATAAATATCCATAAAAATTTATTTGTTCGGTAGAAAAGCTTGAAAATTTAATACAAGGCTTCTAACACATTGTAACAATAGGAGTTAAAAAATATTAAAAATACGTAGGCACGATTTTTTGTTATAAGCATTTAAAGTTCAAATTTTGACTAAATACGTAAAAATTACGGCAATATTCAAATTATCTTAGATATAAATTCATAAAAGTTTTTCTTTTAAATTCTAAGATTTGAAAATTTAATACAAGGCTCCTTACATATTTTTACAATAGCAGTTGCAAAATAAAAAGAATGCATGGTCACCATTTTTTTTAAGCATTCAAAGTTTGAGTTTTGACAACATTTTATGCAAAAATCACGAAAATTCACAAATTATTTTAAGCTAGAAATTCATAAAAAATTTTCTTTTTAAATCTAAGATTTGTAAATTTAATAAAAGATTTCTTACAAGTTTGTCAATTTTTATCACAAATAAAAAGTCCACCGGAAATTCAAATTAAATTTTTATGAGCATTTGAAATTTAAATTTTTACAACATTGGATTTCCACTGGATTTCACTTTTAGTGATTTTCTTATTTTGGTGTAACTCTAAAAGACTAAAAGTCTAAAACAAATGACCGCACTACTTGAAGTTTTCACTGAATGTTTATATAGATATTTTCTATATTTTCTAACATTTTCAAAATATTTAGATTTGTTTTGAGCTGTTTACTGCCTTTTTAATTTTTCAACTTTTTTAGTTTTTTTTTCTATAAATATCTATAAAAATTTATTTGTTCGGTAGAAAAGCTTGGAAATTTAATACAAGGCTTCTAACACATTGTAACAATAGCAATTGAAAAATAAAAGAAATGTGTAGTCACAATTTTTTTTTACAAGCATTCAAAGTTAGAATTTTGACATCATATGTAAAAATCACGAAAATTCGCAAATTATTTCAAACTAGAAATTCATAAAAAATTTTATTTTTAAATCTAAGGTTTGAAAATTTTTAATAATCTATAATATATCATAGACAGATAAACCGTCTTCGCTCAGAATCGTTTTTCGTATACAATGATGTTATTGGCGTGCCCAGGAAATTTCAATGGGGAGGGATTTATGTTATAAATTTTTTAGTAAAAGTATGTACATTTAAATTAATCATGGTTATCCAAACACAAAAATTGCTAAACATGTGTACATTCGTGCATATATCATTCTACAATTAGAATTAATTTAAATAGCCACACACTATACACTATTGTTTAAATAAAATGGCAAAATTAAACTAAAAACATTTTTAACCTTTATTAAAATAATTAATATACAAAAGAAAAATAATTCTTAAAAACAACTTAGTTATTCGTTATTCCAAACGAAAATTTATATTTATACTTTTAGTCTACGTGATAAGCATGATCCATCATTCTATCTTATATCTTACCATAAACATAATTAATTATTAATTATTACTTAGTGGATTTATTTCTCATGAACATGAATGCATAATCACTGATCTATAATCAGTATAATCCGTATAGTGAATGTTTAAAATAGCCAACGGGAAATAATTTATAAGCAATAACTTATTACTGATAATTTTAAAAAATAATAAGGTAATATCTAATAAGTTGAAGTTAACAAAAAAAAGCCAATGGGGGGGAGGATATAACCCCTAACCTCCCCCCCTTGGGCACGCCACTGAATGATGTAATATCATTGGATTCAAATTTAATTCCATCCATTACAGTAACCCACTTGTAATCTACTGTACAGCAGAGCGACATCCACGACTTACCCGCCTTTTTTATTTTTATTTTAAAACTTTTAGCATAACTATTATAATTCGACTATTACTGTATACAAATATAGAATAGAAAAACATTATAGTTATAAAGCTTTTTTATACCTACATGGCTACATGTAGTATGTACGAATACAAATTTACTAAAATACGAAATATTTTGTATTTCGGATATTTATAACTATAAATAATATAGATATATCCCATTATAGGTAGTTAGGTACTAGTTACTAAAAAGTCTGGACAGGCATTATATGAATATTATAAGGCTATATGAAATGAATGACATGTTATATGTTATTGTTTAGTTATCGGATATTTTGTATGGTTGCATAATGTACATATATGATATATACTCATAAGTATAATATTATTATAGTATTATAGAGCGTTGCTAGGGCAACTCTGAAATCATAACAATTAGTTTGTTGTTGTTTTTATTTTTTTGTTATGAACCAGATTACTTGAAACTTTAAAAATAAAAATCTATTTTTTTACTATAATAGATTATGCTTAATATTACGTGTGTATGTTTAACAGTAAATAATAATAGCTAAGTAATTTAAGTTAAGCTCAACAATGGTACAATTAGAATTAAGCAAAATGTTAGCTGTCTCTGTAGATGAAATGAACGAACAGGATCTGGAACAGTTGTATGATGAAATCACTGTAACCGAGTGCGATCAACTGGATTTCGAGTTGGATCGTCGACAATGTGAAAACATGTTTATCATTTTTCGACGAATGTTAATGTATAAAGGAGAACAAGTAAGACGATTAAAAAACTGCGTATTGGTGTATATTTGAAAATTTTAAATGCGTTGTACTATAATTGATTTTATAATATAAAGGTTGATTCATTGATGACCGAAATCGAAGATTTGGCCACTAAACAAGGAGAAGAAGAAGCAAGGAGATTGAAAAAAGAGGAAGAAACAAGAACTATTAAAGTGGATGATTTATCTCAAAATGACCGTAAGTGATGAATGGTTATTGATAATAATAATAGTTTATACCCAGGACAATAATTTTATAATGTGAATAGTTTAAAATATGAAGTAACGTATATTTTCTATATACCTGCCTATATTAGTCCTTACAGTAGTTATACGACATACGTACAACAACTAACTCTATTAATAATTAATATAATGTTCCGATTGAATGGATAATCGATTGGCAATCGTAAACATACAAGTATATGGTCAGTTGGCGATTGCCCATCGGTAATGCAACCGAGCTGTCCAAGCATAGTATAATTTTATTCAAGTTTAAATACTAAATATCTGACATTAGGTACTGCAAAGTGCAACGTAGTACCAGTGTTATCATGGAATAAATTTAATCTATTCTCAATTTGTTAAAATTGATTTAATTTTTATACCAAATTATGTAATGTTTATTTAGAAACCGAAGTAATCCGCAAGGAGTTGACTAGACTCGAATTAGAAAATGAACGTTTATCATCGGATGTTCTGCAACAAAAACAAGAAGTTGATTTTAAAGTCAAAGAACTGGATAAGGTTGTACATAATATTGATTATCATTTATCTTATATAATGCAATACTAAAATAAATTACATTAATAACAATAATATCATTAAATGTTTATACCTAGTGGTATTAAAAGCCAACAGGACGTCTACATTTATAATTGTTTTTAACTAGGTACAATTATTATTGTTGAATTTAAATTTAACTCTTCCATTACAGTGACTCTCTAGACACCTAATACAACAGCAGAGCGTTACCCACTTACTCTCTTTTTTAAATATTTTTTAATTATATATTTGTTATAGATATCCGCACAGTTATCTAAAGTCGAAAATGAAAGAGATTTTCTTCGTCGAGAACTTGATGCAGTGCAAGATGATATTTCTGGACGTCAATTAGATTATCAACCTATTGAAGACAACTTGTCAATGGCTGAAAGGTTTAGAGATTTAACAGAATCTGTTAGACAAAAGAACCAACATATCACACAATTACTTAATGACATCGAGGTATATTTAATTATAATTATTTACCTAATAATAATTATACCTATTTATATATATATATATATTATTAATTTTAATATTTATATAGTTATATTGTTAACAAAATAAAAGGGGAATCTTAGTAGTTAGAATTACGGTTGATCAGATTTTATAGTACCATCGTATATTATGGGCGATAACCGTTTCCACCAAAAGTGTATCTTTCCCTTTTCCACCAATATCCGTTTACACCAAATAAAATTATTTACCACGTTTTTACAAAAACAATTGTATACAATATTCTACGATTGAAAAAAAAATATCAACCAATTATATAAATAAGTAGATACAATATATACATAACTAATAACTAAATACACTAATATATCATTTTAATCCAGCATTAGTATTTTAAATAAACTTATTACTGTATTAAAGATTTTAATATAAGCGAAGTATACAAATTATTTTGGTAAATTAACCGTGGTTACATTATAGGTAGATCTCATTTGGTGGTAACGGATATTGGTGGAAAAGACAAAGAATTGGTGAAAAACGGAAAGGTCTACTTTTGGTGGAAACGTGTTACGCCCAATATTATAGCCATATAGGGGGTTTTAGAGGTTCAACCCCTCTCTGAAATTAAATCCTTTATACGACACTGTATAATCCCATAGCCCATTAGTATATGCTACATATAGTTGGTACTTATTGTTAATAAAAACATTTTAATTTCAATTTATATACAAACAACCTTGATGTAAATATTTAAATGTAAACTAATAATCTTTGCATGATTTTTAATGTTATAAAAAAAAAAAATCTAACGGAAATAAATTAAATATTATCAAATAATTTTTCCCTCTCCCCTCCCCCCATTAAACTCGCTACATTAATATTCTAGTTTAAGGACTGACTAAAGTTCATAATTTTAGGTATCAGAAAAGGAAAATAGAATGTTAAAACAATTGCTAACAAGTACGAGAGACGAACTTCAAAATGCTACGCAACACTTGAATACGTTAAGTGCTGAATTTGGAAATATGAAATGTCTACAGGACGAATACACAGGTTTATTATTCTTACTGTACTGCATAGACGCCCCCAGAAATTTTTCTAGGGGGATGTTAGTATTTGAGGATAAATATTATAATTTTACTAGGTGTTTTAAAATAATAACTTTTTTTATTATACTCGTATACAATATATTATATTACAACTTATTTTATACTTTAAATTTGTTGTATAGTATATAGTAATTTATCTTAAAACATTAAATTAAAAAAAATATTTTGAAAAAGCCAAGGGGGGCAAATGCCCCATCTTACCCCCCCCCCCTTGCGGACGCCTATGCTGTACTGTCGTAATAAATAGTAGCTAAATATTAAAATATATCCGAGGGCGTTCAAAGTTGATGAAAAGGATATTATCTTTCATGGTATTTTCCTAAAATGATTTGTGTTTTAACGACTGCTTAAAAATAAACCGTATTTTTAGAATATAACTTGCTAGTCATAACACAACATACGATTTTAACTACAATTTGGCGATTTATCACAGAACATTCAACATTATATATTATATAGCTACATTAATTACAATAGAATCATAATTTTCTGTTATCAAATATCCTGAGAATTGAGACATGGAATATCTTTTTAGCAACTGAAAATCGTAATCCATTTTTAGTACAACTTTTTAATAATGAAACCAATTTTTATTTAGTAAACACATTTTAATTATGCTAAATTTGAAAGAATTTATTCTTAGTTTTTATTTTCATGCATTCAGACGATTAGTTAATGTTAATTAAGAATACTGAATATTAATTGGGAATATATTTCAATATATTAGTATTTAGGCATTTCGTTTATATAAGCATCTACCTATTTTTATGTAGTTAGCTGCAGTTTTTGGTCGACTATTAACCTCTTGTCTGATAGAATTCTGTTCACGTCTGCTGACAAAAATCTCATAATATGCTGAGATGTTAAGAAAAAGAAAATCCAGAAAATCCTCCACGGCCACCATCCATAAAATAATAATTTTACCCCCACTGAATATATTATTCCACAATTATTTCGATTTTTACTAATTGAGCTATTCTGCAAATTATTATATCATAGATAGAATTAAAACATTGGAATTGAACGATAAAGGTCTTCGTAGTCAAATTTCTGAACTAGTAGCAGAAAAAGAAAAATGCGAAGAGCAAATTGATGAATTAGGTGAAGAGCTCGAGTCTAGAATAAAACAATTAACGGTAAATATATTAATTACTCTAACAAAGAAAATTTACCTTAAGTAAATCATTATAAATTTTCTTAGGAATTATTGTCAAGAAAAGATGAAGAGATTTTAAATTATAAATCACGGATAGGATCAACAGATTCATTCGAAAATCAAAACACGTATTTAGCAAAACTTCAAGAAGTATGATAATTACTTTATCAATTACCCATATAGTGTACCTTCAATACGCAAATATATTAATAACTACAATAATCATATAAATATTAACTAAAACAACTATACTGAGTTGCATATTAATTGATTAATTCAGTGCAGGTTTAGTAAAATTTAATAAACCAATAATGGGCCAAAACATCATGTTAATAAAGCGTCTCTCACGCCGAGTCAAAGAGTTGAGCTTAACCAACTCTAGAGATGTCTCCATACTTCGATGTATAAATTTCTATTTTTTACGATCGTGGACTCGTGGTTAGTCACTAGTCAGGTTAATGAATGATACCATGATTATAACAGCCAATCAGAATACGACGAAGGCACACGACATGAATCACAACAGACGTTTTAATTGTGAACTCAGCTTTAAGAAGACATAACACTGATATTTGTTGCCTCCAAACAAGTGAGTAACATGACAAATTTACGTTCAACAGATCACGCATGTAGCTAGTTAAAATTAACTCTAATTAGGTACCTCCCTCTAATGAAAGTTGACGGAGAAAGTTCTTAAGTGAATTATGTGCATTTGTAATTAACACGATGTACAAACGTGGATAATTTTCTTATCATCAAGTTTCATAATAGGTAGATTAACTCAAATGTTTTAACTAATGAAGCTAAACGTGATCTTCTGAGAGTAAATTTGCAATGTTATGCACTTAAAACTTATAAGACGGATACAACAAATATCCGTGTAGCGTCCTCTTAGCTCAATATTTATGAATTTAAACGTTGAACATATATGTATGATGGTTTATTCAATCTGGTATTAGGTTGGTCATATTTTAAAATTGGTATCTATTAAACCATAGAGGCATAGAATATAAACCATATATTGTATTATGTGTAATCTAAGTTTATGTATAGAACGTTTAGGGCCGCTTTCACCAAATACTTTAAACGTCGATTACGCTTAATCGACTGATAACAGTTATTTAACCGGCCAAATTCGGCCGATTAAACCCCGGTTTACCTTAATCGTAGTTTAAAGTAGTGGTGAAACCGGCCCTTAGTTATACTCTATTCAACTATAATACATCTATTTTATACATTGAGCATAATGATAGGCACACCCGATAAATATTTTTAGCATACCCACATTTCTTACTATAGAATGACAACACTTCTATTTTTATACGCTAGATAGTTGGTGCCTAAGTAAAAACAATAATTATTTTAGACAGTAGCCAAGCAAGAAGACCAAATAATAGAGTTTCAAAAACAAATCCATCAAGCAACCAATGATATCAACCGAAGTGCAGCTGCACTTGAACAACAGAAAAAATTATATAACGAATTGTATAATACCTAAAATCACTTTAAAGTTAAAATGATTAAATATATTAATTTGATTTAATTTATTAAAATATTTATAGACTAATTAAAAATAAAGAATCTCCTGAACTACAAGACTTACGAAAAAAATTATCTGAAACTCAAGAGCAATTAGAATTGAGTTTGGAAAAGAGTCAAAAAGCAGAAGAAGATGCTACCGAGAAAGCAGAACAAGTAACATTAAATATAATTAAATCGCTGTTTGTAGTGTTTAGTCCATTATTAGGTTGCGCATTTGTACGTGATAAAAATGCAAAATATGTTAATTTTTTGACATTTTCTATTATGTCTTAAAATATGTCAATATGTATCTATATTGGTATATTATTTAAGAAAATACGTTTGCATAAAAATACTCGAAGATATTTTTTATAATAAATAGGTTTTATTTTATTTGAGTTGTTATCAATGAAATGCGCTCATTATTAATCAGAGTTAAAAAAATTGTGTTCAATAAAATGATGTTACTTTATTATGGAACTACATAATATAATATACAAAAAAATCGCACCTGTCATTATTATTAAATAATTATATTTTTTTTACTATAGGTACATGACGATTAACCGACCATAACCCTCGCCATTTTTTCTTTAATAATTAATTTATTCAAATCCCAACTTTAAGCATTTTACCTCAGTGCTCAGGGGCAAAATAAGGAGGGTGTGGGTCCGTACAAACCTTTTTTATTTTTACTGTTGACATTTTAACGAATTATTTTTAATACTAAATATAAACGTACAATTTTAATATCCTTTTAATTTTATTAGATGTAATATTCTTACGGAAGATTATATTGAACAAATTGTATTGTTCTGATGGTAATCGGTCAAAATGTCCGGTATGGAAATAGTTGAACAAAAAGTCCGGATTCATTTTTTGATTGCCAGATAAAAAGTCCGAACACATTTTTTGTGTCGGACAAAAAATCCGAAAATACAAATTTGTCTAATTTGTCATAATTGTGTAATTATAAGATTTTATTTTTATATTTTCTTATTCTTATTATTTCTTATACCTAACAGAAATACAACAGAAATCCACTGGATTATGATTTTTAAGATAACATATTATAAAACATCAATAATAATTATAATGAAAATAATAATTTAAAATGAGTTATATATTTTAAAAAATTATCGATAAAAAAATTAATCCAAATATAATAATAATAATATTTAAAAAAAAAAGTTATACGTCTTAAAAAATCTAGTCTACAGTAATAATAATATAATAACGACTAAATAACGTCTAGGGATACACTGACTAAGTAACAAATTAAATTTATAATTCACGTCCGCTACGTCCTCATGAAATCGATTATATTGATGAGATAAATGTAGGTAAATGATATTATAGGTACCTCTGGTCCCTATATAATATATTATTATTATCTAGATTTATATTATTGATTTACTTATTGTGCCTAAGGTATAGATTGTAAATTTCTTTAAAAAAAAAAAAAAAAAGATTTATATTATAATCGTGGTAATAACGCTATTGTAGCATGTAGATTGTAGGTATGATATTATGGTAGATAAGCTGTAGAAGTGTAGACGTACGGCTACGATAAACATTAGATCCATATACCAAACTATAGCAGATTTCCGTAATATTTTTTTTTAGGTATAAGAAATAATAAGATATAAGAAAATTTAAAAAAAAGTAGGTACAATGATATAATAATGTAATAAAAGTATTACAATTACATTTTTTAAATAAATTATAATTATATATGAACTGACTATATATATATAATATTACATGTGTATACTATTATATATGTATATACCTACAACCTACATAATAATATTATATAATATAAGGTACATTATAATTATAAATGAAAATTGAATAGACAATTTTGTATTTTCGGACTTTTTGTCCGGCAATCAAAAAATGAATCCAGACTTTTTGTCCAACTATTTCCATACCGGACTCTTTGTCCCCAGACTTTTCGTCCGGGATGACACGTCGATGCGCCGATAACTACCAATATTTTATTATTTTCATGGTCTCCATTCTCAAAATGCAGCTTGTTGGTTGTTACCGCTCTTGTTACACGTCTGTAAAAAAACTCTACTTTTTGACTGTTAATACAATATTACCATACAATAATTATATTTTGTATAATATGTTATTGTGTGTTGATACTTCACGGGGATTACTGATTTGTGATAGGTTCTATCTAAATTAATCCTAAGTTTAAATAAGCTGCGTTGATACCAATTTCAGATTTTTAATTGTTATTGGTTTTTAATAATAATTAGGTATAACTTATAAAATATGATTTTATATTGACCAGTTTTTGTAATCAACTATAGTTTAAAAGGATGTCAGCAACCTATATTTGTTTTCTTTTTTACACTTTCTGACCTCACTAGCCATGACAAAACGCATTTTAGGAAAATCATTTTTTTTTTAAAGGTTTTTTTTGTAATCTTATAGTAAAATCTTTCAATAACAAAAATTATTGTAATTCACTTTGTATCCCTAAATTTTTTCCCCTATTTTTAGCACATACCTAAATCAAATAAACATTTTTTTTCTTATAGATAAGCAAATTTATAATACGTATTCGTGAATTTGAATCTGGTGAATATGGTTTAGAAGAGGCAACGGAACAGATAAGAAAACTGAAACAAGAATTAGATGTACGAGATAATCAAATAAAAGAACTTATAGATTCAAGCAATCTACTTCACCAAGAAGCTGATTTATTAGAGCAAGATAACTTAGCCATGAAGGAAAAATTAGGTTTATCAGTAGATGATGTTGTGAGACCTAAAGGTATGATGGCTAGGCATAAAGAAGCACAAACAAAAATTACTATGTTACAAAAAGAACTGGATGAATGCAAGGAAGTTATTGTTAATCTTAAATTAAAAGTATATTTTTCCCCTTTTATGAAAATAAATGATTATTTTAATTTAAATACATCTATTTCAGAACCGTAGTTTGAGTAAATCTACTGAGTCCGTTAAATATATCAGTTCAGACGGGGAAGACAATAAAGGCCAAATTTCCATTAAATCTGAAATTTCCAAGCAAGAGATAGATATTGGATCTGAACTTGAAGATAATGTTAAAGAATTAATTGAAGAAAATGAATCACTTAGGAAAGGAATGCATGAAATACTCGATAGTGTACACAATCAAGATGGTACCAAACTTACTATTGTTTATTTTTTTAATTAAATAATTCAAGTAATAATTACCAATTATTAAAATATCAACAAATATATATATATATATTCAGTTAAAAATGTTTGATATTTAAGTAGATATATTATAATCTATTCTATTCAAATGATGATATTATGTTAAACATTTTAATAATTATGTGAATAAGTTTATTAGAATAAGGTAACTGTCTAAACACACATTATAAGCCTAATATATATAAAATATTTTAGCTGATAATTAATTATACTAATATAATTATTAAAATTCAGGATTAAGTGTTGTACGAATTGAATGCCAAAGCTTAGAGAGACTTTTAGAAGCTATGGATGCCAGACATGTAGCTGGATGGTATCAACCTGGCATGCGGTTATTAGCTCGAATTAATAATTTAGAGGGTGTAAACTCAAATCTAAGACACCAAATTCATTCTCTGCAGTAATTTTAATCAATTTCATTTTAATACAAATTATAACTATTATAATCACTTTATAATTATTGCACAGTGATGCACTAACTGTAACCAAACAAGAACTTATCAATACCCAGAAAGAAGAAGTAACATCTAATAAACATAATATATCAAAAGAAATAAAAGAAGATGAACATTTAGAAAATCTCAAAAAAGTAAGGCATTTTTCATTTATGTTAGCTTTATTTACAATAACAATATGTTTGTAGTTACAGATTGAGCGAGAAAGATCCCTTCAGCTAGAAGAAGAAGTAAAACTATTTCAAAATAAATTCCAACAACTACGAGATGAAATGAAATTAGTAAATGACGAATATGATAATGAAAAACAGAAAATAAAATCATTGGTAGATAAATTAGAACTAGAACTAAAAACAAGTAACAATAAGGAAAATGATTTAAGAGAACGTTTTCTTGAATTGGAAAAATCGTGGAAAACAATGCTTGAAGATCCAGATCAGATTAAACGTCAGCTTTCTTATAATGTTATAAAGTAAAAATATTATTTTTATAATGCTTGTATATATATATCTACATTTAAACATATAATAATTAGAGTTACAGGATTAACTGAAGAATTACAAGTGGTGAAGCGAATGTATCAATGTTGTCTTGAAGGGGAACAAGTTTTAAAGAAAGAAAAACAAAAAGCTGTTGAAGATGTTTGGACATTAAAGGCAGATTATAGCAAAGAAATGGAAAATTTATTAAAAATACAAGTACATAAAAAATGTAATTATTTATTCTGCTTATGAATTAGAATCTAATGTTCTATTTTTCTATTATCCTAGGAAGAACAAAAAAATGAAATAAAAAAATTGAATAACCTTATGAAGAATGTAGTAGACATTAGTGAATATAAAATACTTAAAAATGATTTTGAAGTTTTGACTGCTAAACACAGAGAAATATTGCATTTAGTTTTGTTTAAGGTATATCATCATTTATGAATAAATTAATGATTAGTTTAAATAAATAGTGTTATATATTAACTTGGCTTATTGTTTAAGTAAGAGGATGTCAACTCAATATTCGTTTTCTCTCTTAGACCAATGCACAACATAGATAAAACAAATGGAGCACTGACATCCTCTTAATATTTATACCTACTTTGTTATTCATGTGGACATGTGGTATACCATATATACCTATTTATTAAATTGTTTAAGTAATATCTTGTAAGGTAGTTCTAAAATAGTTTGAATAATTTTAAATAGTATAAACATAATTTTTTATTAGGAGGATACTTTAAAATTATCATTAGAACGATTAATGACAGAAGTTACCATTTTAAAAGATCAACGGTTGAATTTTGTGATCGAAGTAGCTAATTTCTATGGAACAGATGATGAACTGACATCTTTAAAGGCGGAAAATATAATTTCTAAACAAAGAGCAGAACATTCTGATAAAATGTATTCACTTTTAAAAGGTTATTACTAATTATATTATATTATTTTGAGTTTATACATTTATTGGATAGAAAAGTTGTAAATAATTGATAAAAAATATATATTTTTAAGATCAAATGGATGAAATGGAGTCTAGATGTAAAAGCCTTGAGCAAAACCTTTGTGATATGATCGAAGCAAATTTACAATCTCAAACTGAAGAAGTGCGTTTACGTGAAACAACAGTTAATATGGTAGATGAATCAGAACATGCTAAACTGTCTGACCAATTAGAAGATGCCCATAATAGTTTAGTAAGTAAATTAAAAGTGTTTTATGTTATAATATTAACCATAACATTTATCAATTATCAACTATATTCCAATATTTGTATGGTGTTAGGAAGAAGCTATCAGAGAAAGAACTAGATTATTAAGAATATTAGAAATAGCTCAAAATCAAGTACATGATCTTGAACAACATCATAAACGATTAGATCATCAACATGACGTAATGCAAAGACGTGTCATAGAACTTCAAGCTTTGAGTGATGAAAAAGCAACTATTGGTTTGATAAATTTTATATTAATTTATATAAATTAGGTATTTTAAAAGTATTTTAATGTAACATTTATAGACAAATTAATGCGTGAGATTGCAAATCACGAAGCCAATCTAATGGCAGCTGCTGTTGAAGAAACAAAACTTAAAGCTATAATACAGGATCAACAAACCAATATTGCTGGCTTAGAATGTAAAAACGATAGAATTTTGGAACAACATGAATCAATAACTCTTCAATTCAGAACAAAAATATCGTAAGTTAATAGAGTTGATGAAAACTTAATTTGTAGGTAAAAAATAATATTTTCCAGGCGTTTAGAAAAAATAATTTTTGAGTTACAAAGACGTTATTATGGGACTGTACCTTTAGTGTCTGAGCAAATTTGGGTTCATCACAAACAAAAACTAGAAGAAGCATTAACAATTACTTATCGAAAGTGGGTGTATGACGATAAGCCAAACAATGTTGATGAAATAGTGTTTATTCCAACAAAGACTACTGAAGATTATCGTTCAAAGTACACACAACTCCAATTAAAGGTAACCAAAATAATTAAAGTTAATTTATTTTTATAGTGAATAATTTAAAAACTATTTCAGGAACTTAAAGTCCAATTAACCTGTGATGATTTACAAAAAAAAAATCAACTTTTCACAGAACGCATTGAAAAGCAAGACTGTTTTATTGAAAGTCTTGAGAAAGAAATCATGCGAATGGATTCTGATTGTATGCATAGCTATCTATCATGGGGAATTCAAGAATTTTCTGATGATGCAAAATCAAAACCAAAAACACTAGATAAACAAATTAGTGTACAATCAGAAAATGGCTTTAGGACTTTAGAAGAAAAATTAGAAGATCTTAATAAACAGTTAACTATTGTAAGCATAAATCTGAAAAGCTAATTAATCATTTGTATATAGTTTAATATGTGATAAAACAACATATTTATTACACAGGCAAATAACAATATTGTTATTGAAAAAGAAACTTATAATTCAACCATCAAAAAACTACAAACCACCTTGAAAGAACTAGAAGACGTTAAAGTTTGTCTAGAAAAAGAAATATTTAATAAAGATGATCATATTAGAAAATTGACGGTCGAATTAGCATCTAACGAAATCCCTGAAACTGATACTCAGAATCCTGCTTTATTAGCCACAATAGAAAGCTTAGAAACAATTATTAGTCAAAAAGAAGAAACTATAAATAGACTTCAAGAGTTATTAAAAGAATGTCGAGAAGATCATACAAAGGAAATAATTGAATTACAAAAAAATGCTGAAGCGCACAATTTTAGTATCAAAGAAAAGTAAGGTTTTTATTTGTTAGAGTTTAACACTTTGTCATGAACTTAAATTAAAGTGAGAAGTATATGACATGTGTGAAAGTAATTTTATTTAGTAATCCTATTTAGGAAGGGTCAACAACAAGAGTGATGAAAGTATAAGGATAAACAACAGAATTTAGTGTAAAAGTAAGTAGGGTCTGCAGCAGGATTCACAATTGAGCTCTTAGTAAATAGTAATGGACAACATTACAAAATATATATAGTATGAGAGTTGCCATGGTGCATGATATTTGCAGATTATATTGTCTTAGTGGGAAAAAGCCTTGGAGAAGTGAATAAGAGATTAAAAAAGTGGAGAAAAGCGCTGGAAATTAAGAGACTAAGAATAAGTAAAAGTTAATTTTGGAGAAAGATATGAAAAGGTGATAGGTTAAAGTTTGAAAGATAAATATGGGAGATTATGAAATGTGTGATTTTAAAGTCAGTTAAGATTTAGTGGGGGACTGTTGAGTTGTAGATCATGGGTTGCCGATCTATCGTATATCTGGGAGAGAAATGCAAAGTAAAAGAAAGATAGTATAGCATTTTTGATCAATGATTGCTAATTTCTAGTTGATGAAACGTATAATATATTCATGTAAACTAAATACTTATTTTTATATTATAAATTTTAAAGATCACAAAAAGAAATATCATCTCCTATCCACTCAAATAACATTAAATCAGTAGTAAATCAATACATGCTTCGGATAACTGATTTGGAAGATAGAATTAAACAAGCTGATGATGATCTTAACCAAGCAAATTCTGAAAAAGAACACTGGAGTGGAGTAGCTGAAAGAAGACTTAAAGAAATGGAACAAATGAAATCTGAAGACGACTCAAAAGAAAAGGATACGGAAATTATTAAACTTAACGAAATAATAATGGGATATCAAAATAGAAGAGATACATTACCAGCTCAAAGAGACCGACTGAGAATTGAAGTAGACAAAATGAAAAAGAAATTGAATGATTACGAAAGACGTGAAAAAGAAGATAAATCAGAAATTCAAAAATTAAGGCAGCAATTAATTTATAGGTATGAAATTGTATGAAGCTATTTTTTCATAAAAATATTTAAAGAATATTCTATTTTAGGCCTCCTACTGGAGGTAAACGAGATGAAACTATGTCAGTTGTTAAAGAAGAAGCACTACTAAAGAAAATTAAAACTTTAGAAGCACAACTTGATGATTATAAAAAAAAAGATGAACAAAACAAAATGCTACGAAAATTAAAGGTTTTAATATTTGTGATGTATTTTAAATAATAAGAAATATTAAGTACTCTCAGCTTTGAACAATATTATAGTTCTTATTCTGTTAACACTAAGACTAAGAACAAGGGAGTAAAAATTAAAAGAAAAACAATATAATACATGTTTTCCATTTAGAAATTAATTTGATAAATTGTGTTTATTATAAATTATTTAATCAAAAATTAATTTGTGAATATAAATCATTTTGTCTTAATATCTTTTCCAAAATTTATTTTTAGTCTGATGAACAAGTTGGTAAATGGGAGATGAATAAACGACGTCAAGTAACAAATGAAAAATTACAAAATCAATTATTAGATACTACTAGAGAGTGTGATTCTCTTCGTTTGAATAATCAAAGGCTGAGAGACAATTTAATGCGAATGGAAAAAGATAGAAATGCTTTAGAGCTAAAGCTAAAAATGGCCAATGGTAAATAAATTGTACTCTGTAATTTGAATAATATAAGTAAGTACATGATTTAAAATATACTGTTTATGGTTAGCTGCAGTACAATCAAGTGCATTGGCAAATAGTCTAGTTGAAGAGTTGACTTTAGAAAAAGATAGATTGTCAAATGAGTTATATACTTTGCGTACTGCTAAAGAAATGATGTCCGGTGGTACATCACTAGCTGAAGTTGTTGTTGATCTGCGTCGAAAAATATCAACCTTGGAACTACTACAAAAAGTATGTTAACATTTAGTCAAAAAAATAAGTAACCTGACTTACGTCATATATGATTATGTGTATGGTTTAGGGTGGAAGTAATGCTTTAATTAAAGAAGTAGAAACATTAAAGGACAGTAAAAGTAGATTGTTGAAAACTAAAGCATCACTTGAAGAAGAAAATGCTAGACTACAAAAAATTGTTGACCGTTTGCAATTAACAGACAATCTGTATGTTTTTATGACAAACATAATTAAAATAATTTAATTAAACAATATATTAATTTTAGGAGTGGTGTATCTAGCTTAAGTTCAGATTCAGATTATCCTAGTACAGAAAATAAGCGAACAGCAAAACTAGAACGTTTAGTAATAATGTTAAGAACTGCTGTAGATAAACTAAAAGAGGAAAATAAAAACTTATCGCTTGAACGTGTAGTTACTAACATTGATGATAAGGTACCTTTTATTATTTTTTATGAATGTAGTATAATGTAGAGACTAGAATAATAGATGTCTACCTCATGAAGTACTCTGTTTAGATTTAAAGTTGCTTAAAACAGAATTTTTGAAAATTAAAACAATATAATTCTACTTTTATACAGATATAATAACACAACAAATTGTTTACTCTATTCCATTGACCATTAGTTACACTGAAATTCAAAAAATTGTTGTGAACATTTCTGAAATGAAAATATTTTCAGTATCTATTCTCCAACTCACTAAACCTAATTACATAATCAATAAAAAAAAAAAAAATATAACTAATATTATTAAATCATTGCTATAGAGTTATGTGGAAAAATTACAAAGCGAACTTCAGACTACACAAAGCTATTATTTGGATGCTAGTGAAAAATGTACTCAATTGGAACAACAATTAAAAGACTATCATTCACAGTATGAAGCTGTTTTTGCAGAAAATGAGAATTTAAAGATCCAGTTGGAAAAAAAAAGTTATTTATTGAGCAAAACAAAAACTATGTTACAAAAAGCAGCTGCCAGAGAACAACAATCAATGGAATATCCAAACAGTTTGAGGATTAATAATCCTACTTCTATCGAATAGTTGTATTAGAAATTTATTATTGTGGCACAATTAATTTATAGGACATACTTTCTTGATCTGAATAATCATTAATTTATCTATTTAAATATTATTTGCTCACTTGAAACTACATTTTACAAATGATTTTCTTTTAAAAATATCCATACTATTTTCTTATTTAATATTTATTATAAATTTTCATTTTTATAATTATTCCAATTTATACTTTTCCATACACTTGTAATATTTTATTTATTACAAATTTGTTTGATATTATACTATTATCTTATATAAAATGATTTTGATGAATACCTACGTAAATCATATAATTCCGTATAATTGATAATGTTTATTAAAAGGATTAATGATATGTCATTTCCTCAAAAATATCATTCATTTTCTTTTTTGTATAGGTCATTTTACTCTAAGATTATTTAAAAACATAGAAAAATGATTCTGCGTAAAGTAAATGCGTTTTGTCTATGTTGCGCGTGGACTAGAGAGAGAAAACAAATAGTGCGCTGACATCCTCTTAATATACAACTAAATGTAAATCAACAGGTATTGTGCTACAACACTTAACAGCTCATTTTTATATTCAAAAGTTAGTTGGTAAAGTGTAATATAATTACCTATTTGTTATACATATTTGAAGTGGAATAGGGGAAAATGGAAGTGGCAGTTTGGACATGGAAACGATTGAACCTGAGTCCAACTTAGAGGGGGGGGCTAGGGGGCTGCAGCCCCGTGCCCCGATATTATTTGTGGCCCCGGGCCTCTGTTGATATTTAATTATTATTAAAGTGGCATTTTGAAATAATTGTATGATATTATATTACTGGTTACGTAGATTCGTTAGTCACGTATCGTAATGGAATTTACGATTATTCTCTAATCGATAAAATAAGCTATTAAGTTTTAAGATAAAGTTGGTCAAAAGCACTTTACATTGTTATGATTACAATTCATGTACCAACACTTCTTTATTTATATTTATATTTTTAATTTCATCGTTTTGTTTATATTAATTGTCATTAAATAATTACTTATAGCCTTATTATGGTATAATTGATTTATAATCTTATAAAATAAATCGAATATAACAAATCTATATAGCATAAAGACTACATTTATAATTCAAGTTGATAATTTAAAATTTAGATAATAATTAATTTTGTGGCCCCATTAAAAAATTTGTCCCGGGCCCCAAAATTCCTAAGATGGGCTCTGGATTGAACGTAAAAAAAATAATAAATATAAACGTATTTTAAGAATTGTTCTAAATTATGAAAATAGAACTAAAATATAATTTTTACGCGGAATCGCTCAAAATTCCTAGGTCCTCAGTGTATAGTTAGTGGTGTAAATAGAAATTACCTACCAATACCGACATCAATGTTAATTTATACGTTTACCGACCATAAATTCAACTGCAATAAAAGTATAATATATACTACAATAATTGTAGGTATACGAATTACGAGTATAATTTAGGTAGGTACTAGGTACATAATATTATCATTACTACTAAGTACTGACTAACTATTGTTTTTTTTACGATCAGCGCATAATGATACATTTTATGTATGATGTATGAAATTATTTATTTAATATAATGTCATTATTATAATTTAAATATGTTTTGTTAATAATTCTTACAATAGCACCTTTATGGTTTTATAAACTACTATTAGTATTATTACAGTAAAATTGTATTGATTAATCGTCCACATTAGTATATTTGACCACATGAAACCATTAGGAAAAGAGGTCGATAAAAAGTTTTAAAAAAATCACTTATAATTATTAACAAAATATGCTTAAAAAATCACGATTTTGTAAGAAATCATAACGTAGAAACTAATCATGACAATGTTATTAAAATCGTTTACACCCTTTGCAATCGCAATAATCTGATCCGGAACCGCAATACCCGTTTGGGCTACAACAGCTGAATTTAGTATTGGGTTCACACTCGGCCTCATATTTGCCATCGACCTTGTCCGCTTTTGGACCACACGTGCCAGCTCTCTTATTTCCATCTTCCAGAGTCCACCACTTCTTTGGTCCGAACCGGTACGATGGTTTCTTTTTGAAATTCACACATCCTTGACAGTCACAGAAATCAGCTCCCTTACCGCAATAGTTGCCATTAGAACAGCAATACGCATTCTCGTCGTCTGGATTACACGTGGGGAACACACCGTTGATTTTTTGTATCTTTCGACCACACCTAAATACGTGTTCGTTGTACACGTAGGTGCATCATAAAAATTATACATTCACGTTAATTTTACGCGTGTAAACAATAATATTAAATGATTTATATTAAAATTATGATAACATTTAGAAAATGTTAAATAGGTTAGATAACCTACCTTCCACGTAGGCCTTCTTTTGCGTCCAGGAAATACCATGTAACTGGAACGGTTGGTTTGATTGGTTCATCCAATATTATTTTTGGATTATTTCCAAAGTCTTTGCACGTTGGACAATTACAGTATTTATCACCAGATCCACAATATCCAGACGGACCGCAACAACTGTATCCAGGGTCGTCCGGATCGCATACTGGATAATAACCTTTGTACAATGGAGCGGAGCGACCACACAACCCAGCAAAGTCATCTCCGTCTTCAGATGTCCACCTATATATAATATACACAACACAATATTAATCTGATTTTTAAACATTGCATCCATAAAAGTTGTTTTTTATGCATAATGTATATATACATTTATACAAGGTCTTCAAAACGTTTGGAAAAGGTGATTCGGACAAATTAATGAAGTTTTACGGAGCAAACCCACATATACACACTTCAAATGACCTCAATAAAACTTCAGAAAATCAGACCACATGGAAAAATCTGTAATGACAAGCGCAAAACAACGCGAGAACGTGGGTAAGAGTTATGGTTTTTACCAGACATAGCGGATTTCAAAAAACCAGTCAAAACGATTATTTAAATCGATGCATTACAAATACATATAGGTGTGTATCGGTCAAGAACATCGATTTATAAATAAACAGACTGATAAGAGAGAGAGAGGTCCAGGGGCCAACATTTTTAGTAAAAGATGTCATACGCCTTAGATAGTCAGATCTTATTATGTTTCTATATCTTTCTAACAATTTTAGCACAAGGCAACATATGATAAGGTATGGGAAAAGCATATTCCATATGGATAACTTGACTATCGACGACTAGAAGGACCAGAGTGAAGTATCATTATTGGCTCAGTCGGAAGAGCCGCGTGCGGACGACAACCGTCGGACCCGTATTAACAATAGGCGGCGGTGAAACCTTGTAATAATATTATATTTTAATATAATTTATACATACCAACGTTTTTCTTCTATTGGTGAACACTTATGATTTACGTCATTAGGATTCGTTTTGTCACATAATGGTGCGGTATACACAGTATTCAGAAGTGTAAGATCGTCGTCATCCAAATCAACAGACCAAATCATCAAACCACCTACATTTTTTTCGGCCGCATATTTGACTTTATACTCCAAAGACTTCTTGTTTTCGTAACCCAAAAATACTTTAGTGGCTGCGTTCCACGCATAAGGCGACTTACTCTTTTCATGAAAACTCTGTTCAAACCGTTGGTCCGACAAATGATCTTCATTTATCTTGAACCACGGAGTATAACCACCCTGGAAAACACCATTTATTGAGTTTGCCGTTCGCCACATCTGATCCTTTCCGTCCACAGAGTCACCGACGTTATTCCAAAACCGACCATAAAACGGAACGCCCATGTTGATCTTATGAGGAAGTTTGGATTTGCAAGTGTAATATTTAATGGTCCAATCTACATTTGTTTTGCCAGAAAACCTAGGTGGCATTCCAAAATACAGCGGTGCTGGTGGTCCCGTGTACGCACCCCATTTACTTGACCAAGCGCCAAAAAAATCATAAGTCATTACGTTCACGAAATCTGCGTACTGTAGCAACCCAGGCAAATCAAAACCCGGATCCAGTGTCCATTGTCCAGCAGCTCCGGCAAAAGATATGAGAAATTTGTTTTTACGACCTAAAACAGAAAAAAAGAAAATGTATGTATTCAAACTGTGATAAAACGCTTATGTATAAAAATATAGGCACCTGCGTCCTTGGCAAAAACGTCCAAAGCCTGCCGTAGGTCTTTCATAAGAAGAACGTAATTATTTTTATCTTGTGGCACACCTTCTACGGCTCCACCCGTCACTGGATACTCCCAGTCAATGTCTACTCCATCAAAACCTACACAACAAGGCAACAACAAATATCACAGTTTTAAGTAATAATGATTATATACTGATTTAATTGTATTGACGTACCGTATTTTTCTATAAGTTTCACTACGGAAGCGATAAACTTCAACCTGCCATCAGAAGATGCGGCAATTTTACTGAAGTACTGGGAATTTTCCCATCCTCCGACGGCAAACATGACTTTTAAATGAGGGTAGAACTTGGCCAAGTTCATGAGATGCTCTAACCTGCTCCGCGATTTAGCAGTTTCTTCTTCTACATTAGGACTGTGTGCTATGTCTGGTGATCCCAGGTCGACGGTACCATCGGAACGCATTTCCAAAAAAGCATAAATTACGTGCGTCAGCTTGGCCAATGCATCGCTTTTTATCTTCTTCAATCCCCACGAAGTGTAATATCCGATAATACGTTTACCGCAGTTTTGTACTGATACTTCGACATTACCACTCGGAGGTGAAATATCGTCATCCAAATCATTGTCGTCCTCGTCATCACCCACTGCGTCACCCACCACTACAGCTTGACGTTTTTTTATTAGATCAAACAATTCTTGTTTCTCATCTAGTTCCGACGGCGTACATCCCCTAGAAAATCGATCCGAAGTATCTCGTTTTTGTTTTCTCTTTTTACTTGTTAATTTATTTTCCCATTCTTTTTTCTCATATTCATCAATTGTTTTAACGTTCATACAGTCAAACACGTTCACAGGCAACCATATTGTTCCTGAATCTGCATCGTTGTCAAATCCAGGATTAATACCGACTTCTCGACCAGCCGTCACTTCAATGGACTTAACCCATGGATTTCCCAATGTAGTGTCGTATAATTTTTCAATTTCTGATTGCGATCTTGCTGTGAATATGTCTTTTTCTCTATCGGCTATCGTACTAGGTTTTATAAGTGAATTATCCCCAATGAAACCTACGACTTGCTCTTTATTGTTTTCATCTTTATAGCACAACATTTTCCAAAAACACTTGGGGACATCGATTTTTTTTTTACCGATTTTTAAACCCAACGATTCTTTACAAACGCCAGTGACGACGAGAGTACGACGTCTCGTACTAAAACATTCCACATGAAATTCTAATTTTTGCCAGGGATGTTCGTTTATATATGGTACTTGAGGGGCAATATTTATGAATGAAAATGTACTTTTTGAAGCTTTTTCAGACCACCGAGCTATATTTGCAGGAGTCAAATGTCCTTGATCCCATCCAGAATTGCTATAATCACTACCGACCGCCTGATGTTGAAGTAAATCAGTGCATGGATACCTAAAGAAGCTTTTTCGGCCAACATCTTTAGCGTCGTTGTAGCTAGATTAATATTGAAATAAAATTGTATTAAATAATGCCCCCTTATAGCTTATTAATATTTTAACATAAAACGATTAAATAACATACCTTTTGGATTGAAATTGGTTACTTTGGTGTAAAGCTACTGACCACACAGGTATTTTTCGTGATTTGTCGAACATAACTACATACACGACTATATATTTACTAGTCGGAATTGATGTAAGACTTTCGATTTTTGGAGTTTTTACAGCAACTATAGGGAACATAGAGTTACTACACTTATACAAGGAACATTCTGGCTGTGGATCCCATACGGTTTTTTGATTTGTTTTCTTGGTGCATGTTGCACTTGGACCTTTTTCCTCATATCCCACCTTACACTCATAATGACATTTAGATCCAACTTGCTTTTTGTTACAATTTTCAAATGACTCTGTCAATGCAAAACGAACACCCTTTGGAGCATCACATTCGGCTCGTTTACAACTATGCTTTCCTTTTTGTGAACTGGTTGTCCGTGTGCGTCTATTCTCGCAACGGTCAACGTCTTCATCTTTTTTCTTATCTTTATCTTTTGGTTTCAGTTTTCCGTTTTTGTTTTCTTTATTTAAATCATTGTTTTGTTTTGGTTTAATTGTATGTTCTACCTTATCGGATTGTTTTTTTATATTCTTAACGGCCGTCTTGGATCCTTTAGCTATGGATTTTAACCCTGTCCCAATGATTTTCCCTACACCCGGAGCTATAACAGTAAGACCAACATCAACCAGCGATGATCCCAATAAGTCAATTCCTTTCTCTTTCGCAGTGTCCCAGTCTCCAGAAATAACAGCCCCTCCTAATTCCACGGCATTCTTTATGTCCTTGACTATAGGTATATTAGTAATAGCATTTTTAGCCCCTTTTAAATCTCCTTTTACTACTTTATCTACAGCTTTTACAACTCCTTTTGCTGTGTCAACAACCCCTTTTACTGTGTCTTTTACAGCATTTACCACAGTATTAGCTACTGATTTCACAGCTTTGCCTATCCAGTCAAAAAAACCTCTTTTACGTCGTTTAATCACTTCAGTCGTTCCACTAGGATTTCCATAGACCGTCAGTGACGTTTGGGTTTGTTCATTTGTATCTAAAAAACATCCCAATATCATGTTCTCGTCTTGGCTAAATGGATTTACTTGATTCAACGCGGCTAATGTAAAATTTGACTTGCTTATAGCAACAAGAATAATTGAATTTTTCGATGGTTCCATTTTCAAACTTGTTTCTTGAGAATTAAAAAAGTGACATCTCGAAGAATCAACAAAATATTCTAAAGAAACGTATGCACACCATTCATTTGATGGTTGGTTACAGATCTTTGCACACGTTTCTTCGCAATTTATTTTACAATCGATTTTATTGACTGATAACTTGGGATCCAGACGTAATCCTGGAGTGCGTATATAATTCAATGTCGAAGATAAAAATGAAGGTTTCTTGAATAAAGTTAAAACGTTTTTATTTTCTATCAGTTGCACGAATTCGGATGACATTGAACATTTTCTTTCGCTTATCGAGTAAGTCATGCGTGTATGATTAGACCTTTCGTAATCCAATACACATTTGTCAAATGTAACTTCGCGTAATATTTGTATAGAACCTACTGAATTAAGTAATGGGTTGATTTCTAGGTTTTCAATAAACTCGTAATTTTTAAGATATTTGTGTACTCCAGTCGTAGTTTTTTTAGGGTACTTTAACATAAATGACTTAACATATTGATGTTGACCAAAGTTTGATAAAGTTATCATTTCAGCTAGTTCGGAATTTAATCCAAACCCCATACATTCAGAATTATTTAAACACCTACTCATTTCAGCGTCTACAAGCTTTTCGATTCTTTCTAAATAATATATATCGCTATCTGGACAAATGCTCAGATTTTCGATGCCACTCACTTTCTCTGGGTAATAACAAGTTTTACAACCCGTTTGGACGTTACATCCTTGAGATGGAGACGTAAAACACGGTTTAGAATAAAAACTATTGTGAGTATCATTTTTCGTCAGAGAACACGGTTCGTTACTGATTTTCATCGGTTTTAAAGACAATAAATTATCGTCCCCCGTCTCGTAAAAACGCCATTTTTTTTCGTTTCCCATCGGTAAAACTTCCATGCGAAACGACGATACGTAACCGTATTCAAAATCAACTCGTTGCAACTCATTTTTTACGTCCCGATAAGTCGTGCACGTCGAGTTTATAAGTGAATAAGAGACAACATTGCATTCAATTTGCGCGTTACACTTGTCCAAACAGGCCAAAAACGTGCTTTCTTGAGTTCTACTCATGTAAACTGCGCCGGCAGACAATGTATGTCTTGAATACATCCAATCGTACAATACTCCAGTCGGCTGCGTCATAAATACCGTGGTCCAGCGGTATTCCTCCTCCAGATTGCCGTCTGTACTAGAAAATGTGTAACATTTTTTCGACGCGTGATCGTAACTGAAAGCCACGCAGTTACTGGTCACGAAGCACAGCCCAAAGCAATCCGGGAAATCGAAATTTTCCCGTACATCATTTGGATCTGAGTCCAAGTACACGTTTTGGTACCGTTGTTGTGGAAAGTTTGGGCACAGATCACAGACGCGTATCCCTTCATTTTTCACTCGAAACATGTGAGACTTTTCCACATCTACAAGATCGCACCGTAGTTTGTCGGGCCTGATTGTGAAATTGTTACTCTTTAAAAGCAAATATCTTACGTAATCCATAAACGACGTGCCTGATATCGCTTCAACGTCGTTTGTGCTGTAACAAAAAAAGTACTCTGTAACTTTTTTTATAGATTTTATTATTTAAGATCAATTTTAGATTCTATATAATTCTAGCATTTTAATTAGTTTACATTTTTGATCATCGTGTTTCCCATTCCCAGTGGGTTATAGTGAATCCTTTATACTATATGATACGTATGTTTTCAATATTTTATATTATTTAAACATCAAAATATACGTAAAAATATTGTGCTTTATAGATTAACAAAACCCCATAATTTATATCATATAATTTAAATTAATATTCATGATTATTTTCATTTATTTAATCATAGTTGTATTCAGTAAAACTATTTGAAATAAAAATTAATAATCGTGTAGAGTGCGGTAAGCCGCAACAAATACGAAAACGTAAATCATAAATAGACAACTAACCAGAAACATTGTTTATTGTATTTAAAAAATCGTTCATAACAATACACGCAAACATCTTGTTCTATGATCTTGATGGTATGCATGCATAATAAAATTATAGTTCATATAAAGATAAATATTCTATATTTACAACCCATCAGGCTGTAAATTTTAATCAAGATTTTTTTATATTTTAGACTTTGATGCATAATATATTATAAATGCAAATCAATTAATATAATATATACCTATAGTTGTTCTTTTTATGTTTTTATCGGATATTATGAAAGGAAATTATGGATTTGGTGTTTTATACTAATATACAATAGGCATGATGTTTATTAATTGTATAGAGATTTAGTCGATCTGATTCAAAATTTAGTCTGAGTTTATTTTACACTAATTTTTTAATATAATGCATGACTTATTATGATTTATTATGATTTACAAAATATGGTAAAAATATTATTTTGATTGTACCTACAAATAACACAGTATAGTCGTTGATATTCATTGTAAAATTTTATATTTTTAATCGCATTTCTATGTGACTAAGTACCTATTCTGGAACGTTAACTTAATTGTTTTACGTATTAAATTAATTTAGTAATATAAAACTAAAACTAAAACTAATATCAAAATGAAGTTATAATATAACATATTTATTAATTACAAACCTGCGTTATGCGCCGATAAAATTATTAACATTATAATTGATAAACAATATAATATTGACACCTTATCAGTAACCTCACCAGATTATGGTTAATATTTTCAATAATATTATTCATAAGATACTTAAAATATATTTAGGTTAATTATAATTTAAATATAGGTGCCATATTTAAACGATTTCCCAGATAAATGATAATATATCGTTTTATTTAGATATCAGACAGCAAAATTTATTTTAATTTAACTATATAATGCTTAAAAATAGTTCACGGTGGAAATTTTTATTTTGTATACATTTTTTTTAAAATACTACATTTTTTAACACGTATCAATTTTTTCTCATAATAATTTATGAGTATCTAAACTACGATCAATTAATTTACACATATTTGTGATAATGTAATGCCGAATTGTTAAAGTGCAAATACTAAAAATATATAATAGATAATGGTTCCCTAAATATAAGTTAGTGGCCCTTTGTGGTTCATTAAATTTTAATGGACCATGATAGCTAAATTAATCAATTTTGTATGCAACTTGCTATAATAGAATATTATATCCTAATAGAATTATGAATTAATTGTAACAAGTTTAGTTTATATCATTTTGGATATTTTGAGTGCATGAATGCTTATATAAATATATATATAATATATGTTCACGGTTTTCTATAAGTGCATTTAAAACCATGTACTGCTACTATGATAAGCCTTGTAGTATTATAATATAATATAATTATAGTTTTATAATATGAAATTATGATAACTATTAAGGTCTACTGGATTGATTAGATCAGTGGTACCTAACCCGCGGCACGCGGGACACATGTGGCCCGTTACAAAATTTTTAAATAAAACAAAATATTCTAAAAAAGTAAAATTACTTTTATTTATTTTATAATATTAATGATAATAATAAAATAAAAAGTATATATATAATATATTTGGTGGCCCGCTTGAAGATGATTGCTTACCAAAGTGGCACGCAGAACAAAAAAAGTTGGGCATCACTGGATTAGATGATAATGATAAATTATTTACCTACCCGTTGAAATCGACGGGGGTAGTTTTCGAACAGCATTGGAACAGATCGCCGCCGGGACAGGCGTGCGAACCGAATTGAACCGTGTTCGTCGGACACCCGCGACCGATCCGGTCTTTCGGTTGACACCCCGACCACCAACAGTTTTCACCCGGATCGGCAGTGTTACGGTTCTCATCACGAACTATGCAGCATTTGTATTTGAAGCCATCCGCCTCACACGCCGTCCGCTCCATTTCCGTTCTGTTGTAGCTGTCACAGCCCTTGACCGCCCAGTTGTTCGGCTGACACCCAGTCCACCAACAGTCTTCGGCTGCCTGAACATCCCGGTCGGGTGGACAGCAGTAATACTCCGAACCGCCGTCGCAAACTTTAACGTTTTTCTCCGTCCGATTGTACTGATCGCATCCGGTCACGGCCCACGTACTCGACTGGCACCCGGTCCACCAACATTCTTCTTTACCTGCATCAGAATTCGGCACGTATAAACAAGAGAAAAATCGTTTAAAAATTAACAACACTTATTCATAGGCGGTCCTACGGGTGCAGACACTGCAGCAGCCTGTGCTGCACCTGACATTTCAACCGCCCTCCACGTTTTTTTTTTTTATCATTTGAGATAATAATATTAATTATAATTATTCATAACTGTTGATAAAAATAAATAAAATTTAAAATTCCAAGTAGAAAAATGAAATAAAATGTTTATTTGTGTTTGTGTATGTATGTATTTATATGTTGGTAATGATATTGGGAATTTGTGATATAATAGTACATATCTATGTGTATACTATAATTTAATTTGCTGCACCTGATGTAAATTCCTGGGCCGCCCATGTAATTATTGATTATTTTATAAAACTTTGGAAACGTTTTAATGTTCTCACTATACATTACATATTTTTGCCGACTATCGACATGCATTCGGTTATTACTTACTTAGGTATTATTAAATTATGTTAAATTCGACATTTGATTAAAATAATAATATAGTTGAAAACATTTTTAAAAATATGAAGTATTTTACTATATTATATATTGTTGAGTTATTCTGCATTGATTTTTTTTTAATTTTGGAAACTACCACCAACTTAACCTAACCATGATCAGTATTGAATTTCTGATTGACATTCGTGATGATTGTCACTCAATACTGATCTTGTATAGGGGGCATAAGTTTAATTTAAAATGTAAACCATACGTACAACAAATATAGGTATACTAATAACAATAGTAATAAGTAATAACTATAGAGCAGAGGACTTGTAGCATTTGCATATTTGTTTAGCACTGTGAAAAAATAGCAGAATACAAAACAAATAGGTACGTACGTTTCAAGTTTTCACGCAGCTAATTTTGAAATTTTTTTTGCATATAGGTAAATGCATATTATGAGTCATTTTTGTTTTTAGAGCATATTTTACACTTTTTTTTTTTTATTAGAAATAAGGCTTCGACATCGCCGGTCATTAGCCTGGAGTAGGTTTACAGTGTAACTGATAAGTAAAGTTAGTACAGAAGAAAGACAAAAAAGAAAGGTTAATTACAATTTTTACATATTTTAGGGACTTAAAAATACGGAGCAGGATTTATACAATATTAAAAATTATTAATAAGGTTAGTATTAGTTAGAAATAAGATAATTTTATTGATATTTTTTTGATTAAGGGCTTCTTCAATATTCTGTGGTATTCCCAGGTGGTTTCGTATGTGGCGGTATTTTGAGCAATGTAAAATTATGTGTTGGACAGTGAGGTCAGCGTGGCATTCATCGCAGGTGGGTGGGGGACTTTTGTTGATGAGGTAGGAATGAGTAGAGAATGTGTGCCCGATTTTACATCTAGTGATTGCGACTTCTTGTCGTCTGTTAAGGTGATAAGGTGAGTTCCATTTCTTTGTATCCCTTTTTGTTGTCTTGAGTTTATTGGTGGGGTGAACGGTATCCCAAAAATGTTGCCATTTAGAATATATTTTAAGTTTGATTGATGATTGTATGTCGTTGATCGGTAGGTCGGAAATTGTAGGGTGGGGAATAATTCTGGTAGCGAGGTTTGCTGCTTTGTCAGCTATTTCGTTGCCAGTTATTCCCATGTGGGATGGTACCCACATAAGTTCCATTTTTTTTTGAGGTTGATTTCAGTATAGTTAGAGCGCTGAGTGAATCGCTTAGAATTAAAATATGGTTTGACATCTTCTTGGCTAATATGGTTGCTTCATAAATGGCTTGAGTTTCGGCTGAGAATATACTGGTTTCAGGTGGGAGTTTGTGAAGGAGTGTGATATTATTTTCTGAGATTGCAAAGCCGACACCGTGGGTGGATTTTGATGCATCAGTATAAACTTTGGTGAAGTGTGGGTACTGGTCTTGTATAATTTCATAAAATTTTGAGGTGATGATGTTTGGATTTGTGTTGTGTTTGCTATGTTGGAGAAGTTCGGTATTGATTTTGATTTGCCAAAGCCAAGTGGGGTGGTTTGGATATGTGATTTTGTTTTTCACAGATGTGTGTATATTGAGGTCATTTATTAGTTTGGTGAATATGTCACATATGTGAGGTAAATATTTTTTTATTGGCAACATTCTATTTGTTAATTGATTGTTGGAGAAGTATTTTACACTTTTATACGGCATTTTATACTTTTAGAGACATATTTAATTTAAATCAATTTTTTGATTTTTCCAAACTGACATTTTTATTTCAAAAAAAAGCGGGTAAGTCGTGGATGTCACTCTGCTGTACAGTAGGTTACAACTTACAAGTGGGTTACTGGTTACTGTAATGGATGGAATTAAATTTGAATCCAATGATATTATATCATTGTATACGAAAAACAATTCTGAACCGAGACGATTTATCTATCTGTCTAGGATATATTATTGATTAATAATTTTCAAATCTTAGATTTAAAAAGAAAAACTTTTATGAATTATTATCTAAGATAATTTGAACATTGCCGTAATTTCTACGTATTTAGTCAAAATTTGAACTTTAAATGCTTATAAAGTTATAAAAAAAAATGTGACTATGCATTTCTTTTAGTTTTCAACTGCTACTGTAAGAATGTGTTAGGAGCCTTGTATACAATTTTCAAATCTTATATTTAAAAACAAAAACTTTTATGAATTTTTATCTAAGATTAATTTGATCATTGCCGTAATTTTTACGTATTTAGTCAAAACTTTTTTTCAACAATTTTTCTAAAAATTTTTTTTTGAAGTGTTGAAAAGATTGTTTTGGCCCAATCAAAATACTTGAAAATTTAATACAAAGTTTCTCAGAAGTTATTCTTATAGTGATTAAAAAATTATAAGAATACATAGGCACAATTTTTTTTTATTAGCATTTGAAGTTCAAATATTGACAAAAATTCGTCAAAACCATGAATATTTGCAAATTATTTTGTAGTTCAAAATTCATAAAATTGTTTGTATTTATATCTAAAGTTAAAAAATTCAACACTAAGTTTTCCATAAGTTTTGCTTCAAATAACTATAGAGAAAATTTGAAGCGTCGTTATGGAAAAAATGTTTTGAGCGTTTGAGTTTTAAATGTTTATGAAATCGCGTAACGATAACGATTTATCCTCATTCCTCAAACCAGGTATATATGTATCTATGATAATATAAGGTATTTATCGAATTATGATAACTACATGCAATGTTTTTGGAAAAATTGATTAACCATGACTTATGCAAAATGCGTCATCTTCAGATGTTCAGAGTCGTTTTTTGTATACAATGATACCTTTCATTGCATTCAAATTTAATCTACTCTAGTCAGATGAGGTCCATGTCCATCCCCTAATGTACAGCAGAGCGATATCCACTTACCAGATTTTTTTATATAAATGACAGTAAAATGTTATTCTTCTAGCAAAAAACTTTTTTTAATTCAAGGCTCCTAATATACTGTTACAACCAGTGCCGTAACTAGCTTTATGTGCGCCCTTGGCAACCAATGTTATTAATTTATAATGAATTTTTAGTATTTAAATTATATAAAAATTGTGCCCCTAGTGCGATCATTTTAAACTGCGCCCTTGGCCACCGCCCATCTTGCCAATGCCTAAATACGGCACTGGTTACAACGACAAAAAAAAATATTAAAAATACAGAGTCACAATTTTTTAATATAAGTATATATATATACTACTATAGCAAGGATATATGTTGTTAAAAATCCCGAGTGGGAGCTAGCAACTGCGGCCGGTACCGTATACTCAGTGCGTTTTCGCAGATTGAGCGTACGACCACGCCTCACCAAGCGACTAAAAATATTAATAATATCTCAAAATTAGTAAAAATATTATAAAATGTGAATGTCAAATTGTCATTATATACGGATAATGTTTAATGAAAATATCAGGTATATATGGTAATTCGTTTTTGAGTTACACAAAACAAACAAAATCAATTTTGACAAAAACTTCATGTTTTCTTTAGTTTTTCTCAATGTAGGTATTTAAATAGTACTGGGAATTTCTATTTTGAAATTCCAAAAATGTTGGTATTTTGAAATTCCAAAAATACCAACTAGATCCAATTTTTTATCCGAAACCACTTTCAAAGTTTGAAATCAAATCATTATTTTAACCACTATTATGACTTATCACTGATGTAATTATTATTATCTGAAATAAAACTGTTTTATGCATTAAACATGCATATATTGACTTTAAAATTACGGAAGTGTTTTTGTTTTAGTGTATAATAAATATATTAACTATACTGATAACGTTATCAGGTATAATATACGATTTATATTGTATTTATTATACACTAAAACAAAAACACTTCCGTAATTTTAAAGTCAATATATTCATGTTTAATGCATAAAACAGTTTTATTTCAGATAATAATAATTACAATTTAGAATCTTTATTGTACAGCTAAGTGCACGATAGCATTTATTATTTTAATCTAGATTTATGGAATAATTTATCACATGAGGGGGTGCTGGGGTAACGCACGTTTATTTTTTTTTATCGTTTTATACGTCCTAAAACCAGTGTTATAACGTTTATTTTATAATTTATCTATTTACTCATATTACTTTGACAAATAAAAAACACTGCTGTACAGTAGGTTACAAGTGGGTTACTGCAATGGATGGAATTAAATTTGAATCCAATGATATTATATCATTTTATATTTGTATACGAAAAATGATTCTAAGTGGAGACGGTGTATCTGTCTAGGATATATTATAGATTATTAAACATTTTCAAATTTTAGATTTAAAAAGACATTTTTTAATGAATTTCTAGCATAAAATAATTTGCGAATTTCCATGATTTTTACGTATGTTATCAAAATTAAAACTTTAAATGCTTGTAAAAAAAAATTGTGACTATGTATTTCTTTTATTTTTCAACTGCTATTGTAAAAATATTTTAGGAGCCTTGTATTAAATTTTCAAATCTTAGATATAAAAGGAAAATTTTTTTGAATTTCTAGCACAAAATAATTTACGAATTTTCGTGATTTTTACGTATGTTGTCAAAATTAAAATTTGAATGCTTATAAAAAATATAATATATAAATATTTTTTATTTTTCAACTGCTATTGTAACAATATGTCAAGAGCCTTGTATTAAATTTTAAAGATTTTCTACCCAAAAAATAAATTTCTATCGATATTCATTTTAAAAAAACTAATAATTATCAAAAATTGTATATAACTATATGAATAGTTCAACTTAAGTCAAACATTTTTGAAAATTTCATGGTGGATAGAATATACTTATATAAACATTCGGTGAAAATTTCATGTATCAATGGTCATTTTTAAAGTTACATCAAAAATCAAAATCGATTTTGTTGAAAACTGATTGTGCGTAAAATTTCCCTTTTATCCCTTAATTTTTAGTTTGTTTATCCCAATTATTAAGAAAATATTTGTAATTTTTTACTGTTCCCGCCCAATGTACTAATTAGATTCGTTTTCTGATCGAACGAGGTATACTGAAGTCGTAGATCGAAGCACTTTTACTGCCCCAAAACGCAATGACAGACAGAAAAAAAAGCAGGTAAGTGGAGGTCGCTCTGCTATACATTAGGGGGTGGGGTGGATCTCTGACTAGGGTAGGTTAGATTTGAATGCAATGATAGGTATCATTGTATACGAAAAACGATTCTGAACGGAGATGATTTTTCAGTCTAGGATAATATATTATATTTAAATATTGTCATATATTCTATTTTGAAACAAATATTTTATTTTTCAATTAGGACGCATTTTGCATAAGGCATGGTTAATCAATTTTTCCAAAAACATTGCATGTAGTTATCATAATTCATAATACCTTATATTTTCATAAATAAATATACCTGGTTTAAGGATAAATCGTTATTGTTACGCGATTTCATAAAAATTTAAAACTCAAACGCTCAAAACATTTTTCCTATTATGATGATGACTCTTCCACAAAGTTTAAAATTGAAGTATTATTTCGACTAGTTATGCTATGACCAAAAAAACTTGAAAATTTAATTCAAAGTTCCTCATAAGTTATTCTTATAGTGATTAAAAAATTATAAGAATACATAGGCACAATTTTTTTTGATGAGCATTTATAGCTCAAATTTTTACGAAATCTGTCGAAAACGCGAAAATTTGCAAGTAATTTTGAAGTTGAAAAATCTATAAAATGTTTTGTTTTTATAACAAAGGATTGAAAATACAACACTAAGTTTTCCATAAGTTTTCTTTAAGTAGCTATAGAGAAAACTCGAAGCATCATTATAGGAAAAATTTTAAGTGCGTTTGAATTTTAAATTTTTACGAAATAGCGTAACGATAACGATTTATCCTGAAACGATTTTAAATATTTGTTATTATTCAAAAAGTATAATATGATACTTGAAAATTTTATCAGTTATTTAGATTGGAATTTTCTTTACATGATTTAATTTTCAAAATATTTTGACTTTTTTTGAGATATTTATAGACGACTGAAATTTTCAATTTGTCTGAAAACATTTTTTTGAAGTGTCGATAAAATTTTTTTGGCCCATCAAAATACTTGAAAATTTAATACAAAGTTACTCATAAGTTATTCTTATAGTGAATAAAAAATTATAAGAATACATACCACAATTTTTTTTTATTAGCAATTGAAGTTCAAATATTGACAAAAATTCGTCAAAACCATGAATATTTTTTTTTTGTGTTTGTCATTACGTTTTGGGGCAGTAAAAATGCTTCGACTTTTACTTCTACATTTTAACTTCAGTACCTTGTTAAATCAGAAAGTGAATCTAGTTGATACTTTGGGGGATCAAAAGTAAAAAATTCTTAATATTTTTCTAAATAATCGGGATAAACAAACTAAAAATTAACGGAAAAACAGGAAATCTTACGTACAATCAGTTTTCGACAAAATCGATTTTGATTTTTTATGTAACTTTAAAACGAATAATGACCATTGATACATGAAATTTTTACCGAATGTTTATATAAGTACCTATATTCTATCCGCCTTGAAATTTAAAAAAAAAATTGACTTAAATTGAACTATTCATAGGTATATGCAATTTTCAATCATTATTAGTTTTTTTTTTATTAAAATCGATAAAAATTTATTTTTTACGTAGAAAATCTTGAAAATTTAATACAAGGCTCTTAACATATTATTACAATAGCAGTTGAAAAATAAAATAAATTCATAGTTACAATTTTTTTATAAGCATTCAAAGTTTGAATTTTTACAAAATACGTAAAAATCACAAAAATTCACAAATTGTTTTAAGCTAGAAATTCATAAAAAATTTTTCTTTTTTAATCTAAGATTTAAAAATTTAATATAAGATTCCTTACAAGTTTTTCAATCTTTATCACAAAAAAATGTACACCAGTATTGCAAATTAAATTTTTATAAGCATTTGAATTTCAAATATTGACAAAAATTCGTCAAAACCATGAATATTTGCAAATTATTTTGTAGTTCAAAATTCATAAAATTGTTTGTATTTATATCTAAGGTTAAAAAATTCAACACTAAGTTTTCCATAAGTTTTGCTTCAAATAACTATAGAGAAAATTTGAAGCGTCGTTATGGAAAAAATGTTTTGAGCGTTTGAGTTTTAAATGTTAATGAAATCGCGTAACGATAACGATTTATCCTCAATCCAGTTATATGTATATCTATGATAATATAAGGTATTATGAATTATGATAACTACATGATAGCTACACTAATTGATTAACCATGCCTTATACAAAATGTGTCTTAATTGAAAAATAAAATATTTGTTTCAAAATAGAATATATGACAATATTTAAATATAATATATCCTAGACTGACAAATGATCTCCGTTCAGAATCGTTTTTCGTATACAATGATACCTATCATTGCATTCAAATTTAATCCCATCTATTACAGCAACCTACTGTACAGCAGAGCGACATCCACGACTTACCCACCTTTTTTTATTATCAACTTATACTAAATTAAGTTTAATTGACAGTTGATATAACTTAGCCACTTATGTATTCTCAGTTGATTTAAAAATAATCCATCAAGGTAAAAACACTTCGAAATTTTTCGTTAATACCTATAGGTAAATATTAATATAAAAGAAAAAACTATAATAACACAGATATTTCTTTTTTTTTTTTTTTTGATATACCTAATAATTTTGTATAATGATATATTTTATTAAATTAGATAGACACTATCAATATTTATATGAATATTAATCTAATAAATTGATTACTTTTTTTGAAACCGAGTTAAGTTAATATTTTTTTAATTCATAAATTTTAAGTTTTAACCTATCAATTATGTGTCATGACTCATGTTCTCTTGTTAACTTAAAACTTGAGTTAATTAAATTATTATAAATAATATCATTAACTTTATAAAATTTTGAGATACTGATATGAGTTTTAAATTTTAATTTGTTTTTCAAGAACGGTTTTTCAATTTTATGGTTTCAGTTTGGTTTTTGTAAACTGTTTTTTTTAAAAACCATAGGTTTCAGTTTTGGGTTTTTAACGGTGTTTTAAGGTTTTTGGTGTCGGTCCGGTTACGGTGTTCAATAATGAAAAACCCGCGGTTGTAACCGTTTTTTCAGAAACCTGTTTCGATCCCTGATACAAAGTAATACACAATATTATAATGTACAATCAATCGACTGTTCTAATTGCAAGAGTATATTACACTGAAATATTATGAATAATATGACGTGTAAATGAATATAATATTATTTGTTAGTTGTTACCTATTTTATACTCACTCGGAGCGACCGCGGCATATGTTCGTGACGCGATAATGGATAGTAAAACGAAACATTGCCAATGTCCATACGACGCGAACACCATAATAATAAATAACATCAAGTATTAATTATGGTAACATTTCATACTATATACTAATATTATTTCATTGAACCTATCTTTACAAGGGTACCTATGCGAATAAATCTACTAGTGTACTATGTACTGCACGATAATAATATTACGATGAAGCGTAGCGCGCGAACGAATCTCCACAGTCCACTGAACACGTCGAGTGGTATTATAAATATCGACTTGGCATTTGTGAAACAAAAATCACGTCTTCCTATAATTATGATAATATGTAAATTCTAATAGTCATCTCGAGTTATGGGTAGGGATCCGGTTTTGGACTCTAGACACCGTAGACCGTGCACGCACGTTGAGTCATCATGGGTTTATACACGACGTCATTATACTATATACTATAGTGCCAAATATAATAATATTATTACCATAGGCCATAGGCGTGCGCAGACTTTCATTGCAGATGCAGCATATAAAATTAAGCAGCCCATTTTTTAACAATCGGCCAAATAAATGTTGAATAGTCAAAATTATAATTATTGATCAAATTATACACAGGCAGTGTTATTGTTACCTAAGTGGTTATAATAATATCATTTTTTTTTTAACAATTAACAAATGTTCACATACAAAATTTAAGGAAACATTTGTTCACTGCTTTTGAAAACACCAAGTTACAATTACTATCAGACTTTATTAGTTATAATATAAAATAATTATATTATTTATGGTTCACATCAATTTTATTTACTTATTAATTATTATAATTTATATTAAATTATTAAATAATGAATTGCCCCGACCGGCCCATAGACTAATCAATCGGCCCAAAAAATGTGGCAGATGCAGCATATGAACCTTCTGCTGCACCCGTGCGCACGTCTATATTTATTACTAACGAGGTAGGTAAACATTATTGTAATATCAATCTGCTGTTGGTAATTTTAATTACATCGTAATTAATTCGTAACCATCGTGGCACCATACCAAGGCCAAGAGGACGTCACAATGAAGTTTTGTTTCAGACGATGGAAGATTATATAGGTATATATAATATATGACTTGAATTATAAATAGAGATAAAAAAGTTTTCATCAAAAAACTAAAAAAATCACTATACCTAGTAGGTATTACATTATTGCATAGATATTATTTCGAAGAGATTCTGAAACATCGTTGATTCTTTTAGTATATTCTATGGAATCTAGAAAACACATAAACCATTAAAAAAATAATTTAATTATTATTAGGTACCTATAGTATAATCAATTATTTAAAAAAAACAGCTTTTACGGAAGATAACATAAGTATTTACAAACATGTTATATGCATACCTAACGTGACCAAATATTTTTTCTTCAGAGTGGGACACCTGTACATTTTAATAAGAAAACCATTTAATTTTGCGTAAAATAAAAATTTTTTTTAATAATTGTTACCATAAAAAATGACAACAGAAAAACGCAGATAACATATCAATAAAAATAGACTCCCAACAATCATAGATGATATAGATCACATGGGTTTTAGTTTTTTACAGTATATGTAAAATATGTAGATATACATATACTGTAAACTGTATAGGTACAGTTTAAATGTATGATTGTAATATGTGATCAATAAATACCTACCACAAGTAGAATTTTTTTGAAAGAGGGACATTTTTAAATTCTTTGTGGTCACGTAGTTATGCATACCTAAAACATTATTTGTTCAGCAACTAGCAAGACAGCAACTCGGGTACTATAAAATTAGTATCTTAACATGAAACATCTATAGCGTGTCTTTATAAGTGGGTAATTGCAGTAAAGGCCGTAGCCAGAAAAATATTTCAGGGGGGGGGGGGTAGAGTATAAATTTTATATTATGTAATAAAATATGAAATTATAAATATATTATTTAAATTAAGAACATGACATTTTTTTTTTAAATTTCGGTAGGTAACTACGTACATTATCTTATATTTCTACATTAATAATTATAATTCATTATATTTCAGTATACAATTTAAATAAATATATATAACGTACTACAATGCTACAATATTAATTTAATATGAAATTATAAAAATATTATTTAAATTAAGAACATGATATTTTTTTTTTAATTTCGGTAGATAACTCTATGTACATTATATTATATTTCTACACTAATTATTATAATTCATTATACTTTAGTATGCAAGTTAAATAAATATATACATAAAAAAAATTATAAAAATATTAAATATTATTTAAATTATCAACATGACATTTTTTTTTATATATATATTTATTTAACTTGTATGCTAAAGTATAATGAATTATAATAATTAATGTAGAAATATAAGATGATATACATAGAGTTACCTACCGAATTTTTTAAAAAAATATCGTGTTCTTAATTTAAATAATATTTTTATAATTTCATATTCATTTTCAACCAGATTTTTTATAGTATAAATTATTTGAATGTAATTGAAAAGTTTCCAACGCATTTTTCCAGTTTGAAAAACTGTTTAAAACCAGAGCCCCTAATTTAACATGATTTCCTTTTCCTGCACATTCTCTAGCAAAAACTACACAGTATTTGCACAAAACGCCATTTAATAGATCTGAGTAGGTTAACCATGAATACTGATCCATCCAATGACGTTGAAATCGAAAATTTCGTTTTCCACTCACAGGAAACTTATAATCATTTGGAGGACACTAAGGGTTGTTTAATAATTGTTCTTTGATTCTCAACTCACTAATACTAGCACTTACAAATTTTCCAATGCCAAGCATACTAAAAGATTTAACCGCTTCTAACTTATTGTACTGACCTTCAACTTCCTCATGGTTGTTAGAACTTATAGTTTCTAAGCTGTTAATTTTACGTTTTTTTGATTTTGGCTCGGTAGAAATCCAAGATGATAAATTGGATTGTGAAGATTTATTCATTTTTAAAAATAATTAACTTTCACGTGCGTTGGTATTTAAATGAAAAATTCACGAACTTTTAATGCAACAAAACAGATATATACCGAAAAAATAAACGTCGTGTGTAAAATTTAATGTACTCCGTGGTTACTGACAATGGCACAAACAAAATTTGTTATACGGCTCTACTGATCATCGATTACCAAAATAATTAAGATAAGATACTGTAGGCATTATGTGAGCTATACATTAGGTTTAGTAATTAAGAAGTATTAGTATTTATTTAAAGTATAGTAATTAGAAAGTACATTAAGATTAGTTATCGCTTATCTAACACAATATAAATATAAAATATACCGTTTTTTTTATTTATGTTTTAATAACAACGACACGTATATGATGTAAAGTTTCAAATACAATAGGCATTTAAAAAAACTATTCAAACTATTTAATATTATTAAAAAAAAATTCGGGAGGGGGGGGGGGGGTGAACCCTAACCACCCCCCTGGCTACGGCCTTGATTGCAGTAAAGTTCTGTAGTAACATTTGGATAGAAAAATTTTTATTTCATCAAAAAATAAGAATATTATATCAAATGATAACCCGTAAGCGCTTCACATATTATGTTAGTGTTAAATGTCAAGTCTCTCTTAACTACTTCATCTCCATTCTCATATTATCTCGCCAATTTAACATACAACAGGCTTACAGCAAGTCGTATAACTTACTCCTATTTAACAAATACCTATATGAATTTTGAAAAAAATCAGTATAGGTACCTTTATCAAATGACTTGGAAAATATCTTTTTCGTAGGTACATAGAATGGTAATCGGAAAAAAAAAAGATTAAAAGTACTTACTAGTTTCTTACTACTTAGGTATTTTAAAATTAGTGACATTTCTTCATACACTTACGACTGTGACTTGAGGAAACATTATTTCAATTAGAAGGTACCTAGTGTAAAATGTTTAAATTCTTAAATTTAACACAATAAATAAACGCGACACCAAGCACTAATTGACACTTAATAACAACTGTCATTGTCTTGTTAGATAATTATTATATTATTTATTATTATACAATAAATTAATATTTTTAATTTTATGGTTATTATTTATTTTTATTTATTGTCACTATTTTGGCGCGAATAGCATATTGGCATGTGGGTATTAACCAGTAACCATTCTAACTATTTTTTTTGTGACGGTTCACAGAGTGCGTTAAAGGCGATGACTTATCTAGATAGTTATCTACGTTTTTGAACGCAAAAGGGGCGTGTCAGTGAATTCACCGACACGCCTTAAATACTTTCTGAACGACGATGGGAATTACCTGATGACACTGGAAAACGTTTCTGAACGCACCCTTAGGTATAGATTAAATTCACAGAAGTATTACCATAGAATATTCTATGGTATATTGGTATTACGAAAGCGGTCCAATCATAAGGTCTATGGTGATAACCACAATCACGGTCTTCGAAAATCTACATCGTGATAATAACAGAAAGCCGGAAGATCAGTGATAATAGAACCATTTAAAATTTCCCAATATTGCATTATTATTATTTATTAATTGAAGAAACTTGTCTAAATATTTATAATTTCAAAACCTCCTGGCTTCGATAGTCTAGGCGAAAAGAACAGATAAGTAAGTAATATTTTTAATTATGTTAATAATATATGATTAATGTATTACACCTATTTGATATTATTGTTTACAGGTTGTATACTAAAAAAAAAAATGTATTTTGGACTTAATTTTGGTAGACAAGCCATTTTGAAAAAGGCCAATGTGTGGATACGATGCATGTGCAATGTTTCAAAAAACAATGATATCAAACAATTGGAATACATCCGAAACATTGGCATTTCAGCACATATTGATTCTGGTAAAACTACATTGACGGAAAGAATTTTGTATTATACAGGTAAAATAGCCAAAATGCATGAAGTCAAAGGTAAAGACAATGTGGGAGCAACTATGGATTCAATGGAATTGGAAAGGCAAAGAGGCATAACGATTCAATCTGCAGCTACATATACAATTTGGAAAAATTACAATATTAACATAATCGACACACCGGGTCATGTTGATTTTACAGTTGAAGTAGAAAGAGCACTGAGAGTTCTAGATGGTGCAGTTTTAGTGTTATGTGCAGTAGGGGGTGTACAGAGTCAAACATTAACAGTTAATAGACAAATGAAGCGTTATAATGTCCCTTGTATAGCTTTTATTAATAAATTAGATAGACTTGGTGCAAACCCACACAAAGTTTTGACTAATATTAGAAGTAAACTTGGACATAACGCTGCATTTTTACAGCTTCCTATTGAACACGAAGACAAGGTTAAAGGAATTGTCGACTTGATTCATTTGAGATCAATTTATTTTAATGGTGATTTTGGGGATGACATAGAATATGGCGATATTCCAGAAAATATGATAAAAGTAGCCGAAGAAAAACGCCAAGAATTAATTGAACATGTATCCAATGTGGATGAGAAATTAGGAGAAATGTTTCTTGAAGAAAAAACTCCTACAGAACAAGAATTAATTGATGCAATACGGCGGTGCTGTATTAAAAGAACATTTACACCTGTTCTTCTTGGAACAGCATTGAAAAACAAAGGTGTTCAACCCTTGTTGGATGCAGTTATATCATATCTACCGAATCCTGGAGAAGTAGAAAATGTGGCGTTACAACTAACTGATGATACTAATAACCCTAAAAAAGTATTATTAGATTCTAGAAGGGATGGAACTCATCCATTCATTGCCTTAGCTTTTAAATTAGAAGCTGGAAGATTTGGTCAGTTGACGTATATGAGATGTTACCAGGGTAAATTATCCAAAGGCGACACCATATACAATTTTAGAACATCTAAAAAAGTACGTTTATCAAGGTTGGTACGTTTACACGCTGATCAAATGGAAGAAGTCAATGAAGTATATGCTGGTGACATATTTGCACTTTTTGGTGTTGATTGTGCTAGTGGTGATACATTTATTGTTGACAAAAAGCTCAACCTTTCATTAGAATCTATTTTTGTACCAGATCCAGTTGTGTCTATGGCTATTTCACCAGTCAACACAAAAGATAGGGACAATTTTAGTAAAGCTGTAGCTCGATTTACCAAAGAAGATCCAACTTTCAAATTCCAATATGATGCAGATAACAAGGAAACCATAGTTTCTGGTATGGGTGAATTGCATTTAGAAATTTATGGCCAAAGAATGCAAAAAGAATACAATTGTCCTGTAAAATTAGGTAAGCCAAAAGTTGCGTTCCGAGAAACTCTGGTGTCTCCTTTTGAATTTGATTATTTCCATAAAAAGCAACACGGTGGACAGGGGCAATACGCCAGAGTTATAGGTATTTTAGAACCATTGCCACCAAATGAAAATACAAATTTAGATTTTGTTGATGAAACATCTGGACCTAATGTACCTAAGCAGTTCATTCCTGGAATAATAAAAGGTTTCAAAATGATGGCTGAAAAAGGATTGTATTCTGGACATAGAATATCAGGAGTACGTTTAAGGTTATTAGACGGAGCCCATCATATTGTGGATTCCAGTGAGTTGGCATTCATATTAGCTACCCAAGGTGCTATTAAACAAGCATATGAAGAAGCTGCTTGGCAAGTATTAGAACCTATCATGGAAGTTGAAGCAGTTGTACCCACAGAATTCCAAGGATCTGTAATGGGACAGTTTAACAAACGCAATGGCATCATTAGTGGAAGTGAAGGAACTTCTGATTGGGTAACAATATATGCTGAGGTGCCATTAAACTGCATGTTTGGATTTGCAGGAGAGTTAAGATCATTAACCCAGGGTAAAGGAGAATTCAGCATGGAATATGTTAGATACTCACCAACAACACCCGAAACTCAAGAAAAAGTGGTTATGAATTATTTAGAAAGTACAGGTCAACTACAAGCTTTCTTGAATGCAAAAAAGAATACCAAGCCGTAAGAAAAAATATCTTGAATTAGCTACATTGACTGAATTGTTTTTTTTTTCTAGTACTCTTTGTAAACATTTATAAGATAATTGTTTTAAATAATAATTTTATTTATAGATTTTTATTTTCTTTATGTACATTATAAACCAAAAATATGTATTATTTTGTTAAAAATTAATATATAACAACACAAAAAATTATAATCTATTCATCTTTTGATTTTAAAATTATATTATTTTATACCCTAAAGTAGTAGACTTTATGAAGTACATAAGGAACTAAATTGATTACATCAAAATATATACTAATAGTACCAAAAATATAATCTTCAGGATGTAATTTCCACATTAATTTCTGTGAACAATAATAATTGAATACATTAAATAATACATTTTTATATTATAATAAATATATGATTTTTTTATAATTATTTACCTGAGCATCATGTACAAGGAACATTGAAAATAATAATGAACTGATACTCGAAAACAGTAGTTCATATGTGGTACTGCCCAGAATTATTTGTACTAATACACCAGACAAAAATATAGTAAAAACCAGCAGAACACTAAAAATATACAACTTATTTATCAAATAAACACATACAAAGGACCAGATGGACTGTACATAATATTAAAACACTATTACGGTACTATTAGCTATCAAACTTGAGACACTTACCAATATTCAGTCAAGGATAAGCCAACTCTCTTAGTCTTACTCAAATATAATGTTACTCCAATCATTGAAACTAAGGTGAGTATTAATGTTTGTAGCAGTATGAATAAATCAAATGATGTGACTACAATCCCTACAGTACAAGCTTCTATAACAGTCTACATTAAAGGTTTTAAAATTAATGAAATTACTGTTTGTGTAGTTTATGCATCATAACTATTAAAAATTCAGGTACCTATTGAGCATTTAAATTGTATTACTTGCATACTTACAAAAATTATTAAGATTATAAGGTTAGCAGGATATTGCTTGCGTTTCATGTGTAAAAAAATTAGTACAACCACATTTAATATTAATGTGATTGATAACATATATTCACTGAAACATAAACATTTAATATTAACAACTAAGGGATTCAACTATTAAAGCAACAATTGAGAAATTTGATTATATTTAAATGTTTCTCTTCTTACAAATTATAAATAAAAAAACGTATTTTCGGTGTAAATAAACAAAAAAATCCCATAAAGTTGAATGCAAAGAGTTGAAGTATCAGTAATGTAAACACTTTTCTTAAAAACACTAAAATCAAAGATACAAAATTAATAGAATTTTATTGAAATACACTGACCTTGAATTACCTTGGCAAACTTTTACGTGTTGTTTTTCTATATATTCTGTATTTAATAAATTATATGAGGTATTTATTTTGTCTTCATTATTATTTTTAAAAACAACACCATAATAGTTATCGAATTCTTTACCTACACAAAACCATTGATACAATGATACAAATATTTAAAAAAAACAATTAATAAAGAATAAGCCACATATTGTTTTATGTATTTAAAGTAGTAAATAGTAAAATTATTTAAAAAATCATTAAGTATTAAGAATTAATATCCAATACATATCTAAAGATTGGACTAAATGCTTAAGGTATAATTTATTGACTTAAGTTAAAGGCTGTAAAATCTTAATTAATTAGTGTTAAGTGTTGTCTTCACCATACAGTCAATAATCATATTCCACCTTTATTCATTTTTATAAGTAATTACTAATCAGTGATTTAAAATTGAGAATGTAATTAAATTAGTTAAACCCTGATAAACATTAAATTATATAGTACATTAAATAATTACTTAGTTTAAAGCATAACTTAGTTGCCAATTATAATTACCAGAATAATTCACATCATCCATAGTCAGTTGATCAATGTATAGGCAATAGGTATTCACAAAGGAATGTATTGAGAAAAATGATAACTGGCTAAGAAATTATTTTGTTAAATATTGATCTTGAAAATGAGATTATTAAATAAAAAATAAAATTATTATACATATTATGTTAATTATTATCAGAACTAGTATTCATTACTAGGTACTTTTCTATTGACAATAATTAAATGTTATTTCAAATTGCTTGTTGACTTGTTGTTAAAAACGACAAAATATTAAATGTTCATTATTATCTTGCAGAGTTTCTATCTTAAAAACTTAGTCAAATTTGGGAATTAAGAATACATTTTAAAACCTATACAATATACAATTCATTAAACCTAGAAGGTATTAAACATTATAACAAAATAATGCTAAAATGTCCTAATCTTCTTGTATACTATACATGGTAGCAACTAGTAGTATTTTTAACAAAGATCAGGATAGACAAGAATCCAAGATACCTAGTTAACTAATAACTGGTGACATCTAACTGTAATATCTTATTGTGGGATAAAAGGAAAAGTTATAGTAAAATTGTTCAAAGTTCTAAGTAATGATAAAGATTAAAATTCATTAAACAAACACGGACATAGAGTACCAATAATCACCCAATTTACTGAAACTATTTGGAATTTTTGATGGTTGGTATAAAAATGAATTCACTTAAATCCGCCTGGAATATCAGACAAAGATAGAAAACTAGATTAAAATATGTTAGGTACCTGTGGTTATGTGTAGTAGGTATAAACATAGAATAAAGTATTAATTACTACTTATCAGACTGCAGATAGCCCGAATTTTAAACTATAAAAAAAAAAAGATTTATATGACATATCATTTACAATATAGGTAACTAGAAAATTACAAGTAATAAACCATAAAAATCAAATTATGATGACCAGAATCAACGTGGCTACTTGAGTTGGGATCATAATATCATAGAATAATATTATATTATGATTATCAGTTATCATAATAGAAATACAAAATAATAACACTAACACAGTAAACAGATAAAGATAAACACACAGATATTCTCATATAGATAATAGAAGTATCTATTATTAGTATTATCTATGGCTTAAGACAATGTCAGCGCACTATTTGTTTTCTCTCTTTTTTTTTCGTATGGCGCTATGTCCGGGAGTAGTTCGGACGCCTGTTTGGCAGAATTTCTATTGGGGCACCCGTAGGTTTCTGCCATGCTCCGGAGTGGAGGATGGCGGCACTTGTTCTCCGGACACCATGACTTGCCCGGAGAAAAATGCCGCCCAATGGTCGAGGATCGAACCCGGTCCGGCTGAGCCACAGCCGACGCGTTAGGCCACTCGGCAACCTCGTCCTGCACTTTTCTCTCTCTCTGACCCATGCGTAACATAGACAAAACGCATTTACGAAGAATACATTTCTTCTTTGTCTTTAAGTAATTTTAGAGTAAAACCTTCCATTACAAAAAAGATAAAGAATAATATTTTTGAGGGAATGACATATTGATTTTATATTTTATTGATATTTGACTTTGTATTCGACTTTCAAAATAAACAAAACAATTATTGTCAAGACAATATTTAGACAAATCGATATGTCATTCTCTCAAAAATATTATTTTCTATCTTTTTTGTAATGGGAGGTTTTACTCTAAAATTACTTCAAGATATAGAAAAAATGATTCTGCGTATATGCGTTTTGTCTATGTTACGAGTGAGCCAGACAGAGAAAACAAATAGTGCGCTGATATCCTCTTAACAATATAGAATTATTATTTATTGTTAATTAATGTTGTCTACTTACGTCTTACACAGTTACCCCATTACTTCACATTAAACAACAACAAGCTATTTTTTAGTTAGAAAATTATTAAATATTTATTTTTCTGAACGTAGTGAATAAATGAATGAATGTATTGATTGAATTTTATTTTATAGTAATGTACTTTTTTACTGTACGTGTCATTAACATTAACTAGGATGATAATTAAAATGATTCTACATCTGTATAGTTGGTACTTTTGAAAAGTCAAATTTGAAAATTCTTGGTAATTTTTTAGCGAAAATAATTTAAAAAAATAATAATTTAATTGTTTTGGCGTAATTCATTAACTAATAACCGTACACTTGAAATTTTCACCAAACTTTTGTAGTGGAATTTTCTATATATTATATAATATGGTAACATTTTCGAAATACTTTAATTTATTATTTAATCTTTTTGAGCTATTTATAGCCTTGAAAATTTTTTAAAAATTATTCTGGGTTAAAACTTTTACGCTCATTAAAAAAGCTTCAAAAATTAATGAAAGATTCCTAATAAATTAATATAATGGAAGTTCAAAAGTATAGATATTAGATAGGTAAATTGATACGATTTTTTAATGGATGAATTTAATGCTCAAAATGCTCAAATGTTGACAAAATTCAAATATAACATACATTACCGTTGCAATGGCAATATGCTCGAAAACTACTGCACAGCAGAACGATTCCCACTTGTTCACATTTTTTTCGCATTAAGATTTGAAAATTTAAAAAACGGCTACATTCGCTTGTCAGCGTTTTACCACAGACTATATTCTGTGGTTTTACTTTTAAAATTGTTAACTGACATTGTGAGATTCTTACATCAGCTGGTCATGACTTCCTGAGTGTAACAAAGTATTAGTAAAAGAGTATTTATTTTAGTTATTTATAAGCTTCACAGTAAATATATTAATTGTGATTAATTACTGATTATCGTAGTTACCTAGTTACGTCTAAAATTTAGAGCCCTCCATTCCAAAATATATTTTTTTTAAAACAAAAGTGTTTGTACATAAGATTAAAAATCTTCTGATAACTTAGATTTAGACTGTTTGCCGTTCGAAAGTCGAAGTATTAAATTCGATGTATTATTAAATCGTTACAAACGATTCTTGTGGTAGTTGTAGCAACCCGAGACCCGACTCGTGGACCGTGGTTGAAAATATTTTTATCAATGTCGTGGCACCTTTAATCTATTCTGTGATTGTACCACGAAAGACGTTTCTTTATCGATGCCCGAATGCCCGATAGTTAAATGGTTTATCGTGGCAATATTATCAATCAACTTGTAAGAGTTAAAACTAAAATTACTACAAGTTAGAAGTCTAGAATTACACAATTACAAACATGTCTAACATGATTACTGATATTTTAACATACTAAACCGTACACGTTGAACTTTAATGACGCACGACTGATCGATATCATATATTGTATTATTAATATTTAGTATTTCAATAAAAACGTGAAAACTAAACTGATTCACTATGTCTTCGAGTGATTGGAATGAAGTTAAATTGTTGGCTGCTGACTTCCAACGCATTCAGTTGACCACTTCGTCGCAGAGGTAATTTTTCTTACCGTGTACTCTTTCCTCAGGCACTTAATTACATAATATAGGTAGATAATCTCATTTTAATTTGCCATTTTTTCTTCTTCTAAGACTAGGGGAAAGAAATTGTGTGGAAATAGTTGCAAAATTGATCAGTGCCAAGCTACTGGACGTAGTGTTCACAACTGATGGTAAGGAATATGTAACACCAGTACATTTGACCAAGGAATTAAAAGATGAAGCCTATGTCCAAGGAGGTGTGTATTATAATATATATCTAAATATCCTAAGTTGCAATAATTTTTATTTGTATTTGTGTGAGATGTGTGCCTTATAGGCTTGCCTATGTTTTTGTTGACATACCTGGTTATTTAACATTGAATAACAACATATAACAAAGTATATAAGGTTATTAATAAATATATACACAATATTGATAGAATTAAGTATTAATAAAACCATATGCTACTGTACATAATACACTTTTATTAAAGTCACCTGTTATCCAAGTTGAAAAAAATCCTTTTACTTCGGTCTTTTAAATTAAATTAAATATTTATATTGCATTGTCTGTAAAACTACGATAAAAATAATTTTAGGTACATATTATTTAGTTCTCATAGTAATGAGTATACATTTTCTAGGTCGTATAAATATACTAGATGCTGCTAGAGCTCTGAAAGTTGATCCAGATGTTGCATCAAACTTGTGTGAAAAATTAGCCAAGGATGAACCTGATGATTACTGCATTGTCCATGGTCAATTAATTGGATTCACTTATTTAGATCAGATAGCTGAAGACATACTTGACAAACTAGAACAAAATGGATACATAAATTCATTAAAAATATCTCAGCAATTTGATTTGCCTGTAGATATAATTGATTCGGTAAAATCACAATTTTTTTGTTTATCTTATAATAATTATTACAATATTAATATTAAATAATTTACAATCCAGATGCTTGAAAAACGCAATAAAAATTTGGCATTTAATTTACACAAAAATAAAAATAATCCGTACTTATACTATACCGATTCTTATTTTAATTCTATTAAAAGAATTGTTAGAGGAGCTCTTTTAGCTATTACTCGACCAGTCTTATGTACAGCTATAATCAATCAATGTTCTCTTGATGAAAAAGAGTTTTTTAGTGAGTACAATTATTTATCATCTTTTACTTTTCACTTATTCAATTATTAAAATAAATCATTGTTATCATCTTACAGTTATTTAATACTAATGTGGTAGTTAAAATGAAAATCTAATTAATTATCAATAAGATAAATTATTTTAGAAAAAAAATATATGTTATAATGATTTAATTATTTCAGCTGTATTTGAGAGTCTGTTAGCAGAGAAACAAGTACCTGGGATATTAACTGATCGAATTGGAAATGCATGTACCTATGTTCCAAACATACATACTAAAACTCTAAATAATTGGGTTATGAATTTCTATGCCAATAATAACTATTTGGGTATGTAATTTTCTTAGGGCCTTTCTTACAATGTCCTGTTAAAGTTAGCAGACACTTAACCGGCGGAATTATGCCAATAAAAATTTTTTTTTTTAACTTCAGTATGTTGGAATGAAAATAGGTCTCTTTAGGTTCATTTTAAATGTCCTTCCACCTGGTGGCAATTGACCAAGTACTAATGTCACTTAAAAATATTTACAGATTATGAAGCAATGAATAGTGTTGGTATAACTGATCCCATTTCTTATATTTCACGTATGCAACTTGGAAAAGAATTAATTGCATTAACCACATGCTCTGTTGGTCCTAAGATATTAGATGATATTTCTGCTGCTATAGAGGAATGTATTTCCAGTGAAACTTGGATTGATATAATGGTTTGATTAATGATCTATCTCCTATATTTAAAAAAAAATATTATTCATTTATATCAATGTATGAAATTAATGTTTAGGATTTTGTACCAGTAGTTTTTGACAAAAAAGATGGTGTATTGGTATTGGAATATTTGTTAAAAAAAAATAAAATATCAAAAGGTTTTCAAATTTTCGATGATACTGCATTAGTAACCGATAAATTTATAGAAGTGCAATCTGAATGTATAATCAATACATTAGATACAAAAGTAAAAAAGGTATTGTTATTATTAATGTGATCTATAAAATATTTTTTCTAGTTATTAATTATAAAAACTAAATGAAACTATAGAAATTATGTTAATTTTAGATTATTGAGTCTGGAGAATATGCAAATGCTTTGATAAATTGGAAAATTCAACAAAAACTTGCAGAAGATAAAAATCCAGAACTCAGCCGAAAAGAGGAGCGTAAAAAAAAGTCTGGCGGAAAACATGGTGGTGGAACACAGGTAATTTAAAATTTATATAAAAATTATAATTAATAATTAAATTTGCTTATATTAACTTGTTGCTGTTATTTAAATTTGGTGCTTACTTCAATAGAATGAAATTAATAACTAACTTATATTAGGGACGAGAAACCAAGATAAAGGCTGTTAAAAAGAAATATGGACAAAAATCAAAACAACATGATTCTGATTCTGATGAACAAGAAAATAAATTAGTTGCTAGTGAACAATTTATGATCGAAATTGTAAACGCAGATGAAATTAGAGAAAATTTAGAAAACGATGAAACATTTAAAGATGTTGACGAAGATAAAAATTCTTTAATAGAAAAAATTGTTTCATATCTTTACCCGTAATACATATATATTATTATAGTTAAATTAATATAATACATAACAAAAATTGAATGTACATTTTTGTATTAGAATTTTAAATAAGGAAGCTCTTAGGAGATCACAAGAAATTTATGATCAAGTAATGGCGAACCGGATGGGGGATCGACGTAAAGTGCATCAGGACTTTCGAGACAAATTGTTATTACTTTTGTCTGATTTACATCTATATATTAAAGGCATTCAAAAATTTGATAACACTGAAACTCAAGGACAGCTCACTTCATTCTTGATAAAATCTATTGGTGGAGAGATTGTAGAAATAGTTAAATGTTATTTAGCACAAAATAAAGAACAAAACTCAGAGGTATTATCACCTAATATTTATATTAATTTCAATTATAAGCAATTTTACTATCTCTAATTATTTTTCAGTCAAAATCTAATCAATATGATAAAAAAGTTGAAGATGCCATTGAAAAACTTCAAAAATCATTGACATCTAAACTGATTGATGATTTCCATGTAGCTGTTGATGAGTTGTTGTCTTCTGTAGATATTGTACAAAAAAAATATGATCATAAAAAAGAAAGGTACTTTTATAATATACATGGCCGGCGCTAAGGGGAGGTGCAAAGCTGGGCATTTTCCCAGGGGATAATTCATATGGAAATAGTATTGGCTGTAGTTGACTATAGTTATTGGTTGAGTCAATAACCATATTTATGGAGGCATAAGTTTTTCTCAGGACCTTGCAAAAGTTAGCACCGGCCCCGATATTATATACACATAATACAATATTTAAATTACCCTTTTTCTTAAAATATAATCACTGACACTTACTCATACAATCACAAATTTTTAACCACTTGTTGTTTATTAGAGAACACTTACAAAATAATCGTCAACTTCTTCTGAAATCGTTATCGGACATTGAGGATGACAGTGCACAATTACTTTTACTTGCTACACAAATACTTTTCCAATCTATTACACAGACAATGATTAAAGTCTCAGGGAAGTTTGTATCTGTCCTTTTAGGATTTTTACAAAAACACCTAAGTGATCAAGACTTTTCTGTTCTACAAAATTACCATGGTATGATTCTTAAGTTGTCTTTACTAAATGAGAATATCATTCTTTATTTTTTATTTTTAAGATCTTGTTGTACAACTCTTAAAAGCTGAAGATCCCGAAGAAAAAAATAATATCAAATCAAAACTAGAAGAAACTACGTGCAATGTGAAAAACCTCGTTATCAATTTTAAAAAGTCTTAAGACCAATAAATTAAGATCTTTTAAGTTGATTTTTAATTTTATTTGGACTAGCTAGAACTGAGGTAATAAATTTATTTACTTCATGCTCTAGTGGTACTTGTTATTAAATAAAATTAATTTAATAAAAATTATTTTTTTAATTGATAGTTATTATACACCATTACTCATAATATAAATCAAATTGTTTTATAATTATGTCAATATTAAATGTAATTTAATGATGATAAGAATAAATTATCATTAAGTGTGTTGTGTTAGGGTTAGAAGTACTTATTTATAATAATTCTGTTTAATGTGTGCAGGCCAAAATGCACAATTACATTGAAATGTAATACGTATTCACCAAAGGAAAGATGTGGTACTTACAGCTCTATATTGTTTATGTATTTCACATTCATGAGTATGTGACACAGCATAATCATAATCTATACAATTATATTTGGCTTATAATGAGCTATTTAGCTCAATTGAGCTATGATAACACTTAAAGTAATAGGAAATGTTTACTGTGACCTTTTCTGAGTTCATGTTTGAAATAAATAATATACATAATCTATTAACATGGTAATTCAGACAATTTGTGTATGATTCTAAAGATTTGTCATTTCTTTTGAAAAAAAAATATTATCCTTCAAAATAAAATAAACATTATTTGAATTTAATATTACGACACATCTACATTATGTTTTAACATATTGACTTATTCTTAATCATGAGTTCACAGAATACGACTGGTATCAGCTAGCATGACTTGATGCTCTCTTAAGACATTATTACATAATTCAGCTAAAATTGTATTTAGTTTTTATTTTACTGCCTTTTAACTACTAGTTTTCGCTTTACCATGAATTATGACATTTCAGAGCGTCACCTCACTTACAAAATCAACAAAAAATATACCAAATTCATTAACATAAAATAAATATGAACACACTAGCTAACTTGAATCTATTACAAACACAATTTCATTAAAGTTGTTAAGACACTACTTTTTATATTTAATATCATGTTGACATCAGTGTTATACTAACGATTTAATAAAATATCTGTACGGAATAGTAACAAAATTAAAAAACTGTACATTTTTGTTAATTTTAATAGAACAATAATTTAAAATTACCATTTGAAGCTGGACAATATTATGCATACTAGTGCACAATGGCTAATGTGACTCAAAAGTGGACAAAAATAATAATTTTTGTAGGTTTATTAAAATTGTATATTGACAACACGAAATTTTTTATACATAAAGTAAATCACCCGTTAACACAATTACGTGATAATGCCAATAATGTAAAAACAACATAAAAAAAAAAAAACAGGTACAACTTATAATAAACATTTTTTTACAAAAAGAATAAAATGATAGAAATAAAATAATAATTACAAAAAGTTGTATAATATTTATATATGTTAAATATTTTTATGATTATCTAAAGGGTTGTTGATGAATGTTGTTTTAAATTAATAAGTTATTTCTACAATAATATTCTTAAATTTAGGCACCTACATCACCCATTGGAAAAATTTTCATAATTTTACAGCAATGACATTTTCAATCCACAAAAAAAATTTAGATCAATATTTGGCAATTAACTGAATAAATTGATTACGAGATAATATGTAATAGAAACAATTTCTCATTGAGATAAAATAATAATAAATGATAAAAATGCAACTTTGAAAATTTTTAGACATCTTCACTTTCCAGTTTAATTTTTGAAAAATCAAATTCTTCTCCAGTTGCTCGTTTGTAAATATCCAAAACGTCCAAGCATGTTGTCTCGAAATGCGATGTAGCATCATACGACTTTGAAATAAATACTTTGCTATCCTTTCCATCGTCAATAGGTTCATAATAATCAGAAATGGATACAAATTTCTGTTTGATAGGTCCCAACAAGTCTAAACCGGGCTTGATTTCCAACTCTGGGTTGCTAGTTTCAACTTTGGAAGAAACCATAGCAATAAACCATCCTTGTGCAGACACTTGATGGGTGTTGCTTACTAACGAAACATAGATATCAGACTTGCGGTTGACCTGGTTCTGTGGAATTATGATCTGAGTAGAAAGTGCATCACGGGTGTTTGGTATAGGATGATTCAATAAGCAAATGCAACGGATTACTTGACCAGTTTTTTTCACTCTTTCTTTTACGTAGGATGGGTCGCAAAAAACTTGTTTACACTTAGCGACAACACCACCGCTCTTTATACCAACTACACTCGATCCTTCAAAAACGATTTCATCAACAGGAGTATTCAACATGTAAGTACCACCATAAATAGCACTGAGCCGAGCAAAACCTTGAGGCAGTTCTCCAAGCCCGTACAAGGGATACAAATACGGGCTTTTTCCGTAACGAGCAAGAGAATCGCTGTACAACTTGATGCGTTTGATCAAGTTGGCAGCGGGTTCGTTGATATAGTCATCATTCAGATAGAGAGCCAGAGCGTGACCAGTGAAGTCTTGAGTGTTCTTGTCCAAACCGAACTTGGTGTACAGCTGATAGGCAGACATTTGCTGAGGGTTGACATCCTTCCATGTCTTTGGATCATTCTCCTGGAAGTCTTGAACGAATATTAAGAAATTTCTGAACCGCCTCTTCTCAAATATTCCCATCAAATCCGACGACAGGGCTTCCTTCTGGTCGACCGGCACCTTGTAAATTTTGCCACCCTTGTACACGTAGCTGCCCTCGACCGACTTGAACTCCAAATAGCGCGTCACGCCCGTGTGTATGAGCAGCTTAACTAGCAAACCGTTGGCCATGAGGAACTTGGGCACTAGGTCGACATTCCAGTCGCGGCCGCGCCCGTGCTCCTTCTCGTCTGGCTCCTTCACGCCGAACTTCTGGAACAACTCCTGCAGCGGCGTGATCGATGCCGACTCACCGCCGTAATACTTATTGCGATCGACGTGCAACACTTTCTTACCAGAAACCGACAGCATACCGGACAGGATGCATTCCTTGAGGCCGGTGCCCAGCACGATGCAGTCATATTCTTCGTCCATAGTTATTTATTAATCAAAATAATATAATATGACGCGCTAAAGACACGCTGTGTGTCCTGACTGGACGCCGTGTGTACGGTAGAAGCTCCGATCGGATGGGCTCGGAAAACACGAAATCAAAAAAAACGATTGACGAGGAACTGTTACCGCACTAGACAGCGTTGTAAGTACGTTATTGATTGTTATTATCTTTCCTCGCGTAACGAATCCGAGTCCTTTTACTTAGATGCGAACGAGAAAGAATTTAGTCATACGCCGAATCACCGTGATAGAGAGTAAGACACAACTAAGTGTACACTACTATAGTACTAGCCAGTTGTAGCCAGGACTGTCTAGGTAAACTATATTCAATATTGCTATATAAATGACGTCGACGAAAATTCGTAAATCGGAAATATCAATAAAAAAAAAATTGATAAAACGCTGGGTAGCCCGTCAAGGTCACACTGTTTGGTACAGTGTAGTGTACACAACTATTTACACAAAGAAAACATATTATTATTATGTACAATAGATTCTCCACTGAGAGTACAATCACAACCACAGGACAATTTATAGTTATCAGTGTTATCACAATCCACTGCAGTGGTTATAAGTTATAACACAGAATAGATTCTGTGGTTATAAATTCAGCAACTAGTCAACTAAAGTGCAGCTGCTGCCTGCCTGCAGTATGGTACTAATGGTACTGATTAGTGATTACCACCATGATAAATTAAATTAAATTAAATTTATCATGATTACCACCGCATTATAAAAATATTATAAAATATGCATCACGAAATATTAGGTATGAATGCTATCATAAAGATTTAAAATATTTATTATTTTATATTTGTTTAGCTATACTCATAAAAAAAATGGATGCTAAATTTAGGCTATGTTGATCGCCGAGATAGCTCCTACAAGTTCGGCGGTTGGCTATATCGACTTGCGGCGTTAGGGATTCGGGTCACCAAATGAATACACAATATTTATAAATACAATTAACCACGTATGTGTGTGTACACTCATACAAATATAATAGTAATAATATATATCAAAATCGTGACATGATTATAATATATAATACATAAAAAAAGCTCTACCTAGCGGGCGCCCCAATATATATACTTAAGAATACTGAATAATACACAATACTATAATAATACACTTTCAGACCAAAGTGGTCGATCATACAAAATATAAATATATGGTTACAATGATTATGATATAATAATCGATAAATTAAGAATGAATACAAATCAATAATGTTACGACCTGACGGCTGACAGCGACATTCGCACGTCTCCACTCCGACGAGCTATAATATATCCTGATTGAATGGCAATAAGTGACGGCAACGGGTGGTACACTTCCCAGGCAGGCAGGTCACGGGACAGGAAGCTCCAGGGCTGATGGCGAAATATGAATTTGAGTGACCGTGACTCCAGCACCGCGCACGCGGTACACAACTGTGCGATCTCCGCAGAGAGTAATAAGTACGGGTATATGTGTATATTATTTGTATAATATATACAAGATATGCTGCGACCGATCACCAGGTGACACGTGGTAGAAATTATAATAATAAGACACACGTTAGCCAAAAATGAGAACCAAGCACGCTGGCGTAGTCGGCGGGAGCTGAGGAAAATGGTCCGTCAGTCTCAACCGCGGAAAACAGACAGCACCGGCCGGCGAATCTGTCCTAACTCGCGACGAGTTGTCTACCGATGTAGGAGGGGTAGGGTGCTCGGTGAACTTCAACGCCGACGGCACGATAGCACCCGCCGATAATATCGGCGCGACGTGAAGTTGTTCCGATGTTCGAACATCCTCCCCCCCGGTGAGCTTTGCCTCACCATCCATAAGTGAGAACAGGAACTTGCCTTCGACGTGTAGTATAGACGTGGAGTGGTAGGCGCGGTCTACAATAAATACATTAAATATAATAGATACAATACAAAATAAATAAATAAGATATATAAATTCGACATTAAATAAAAATTCATTATGGCATCACCTTAGTCCCGAACACCTACAAAAACATATACCTATGTAGCTCAATGAAAGCCATAAAGCTAAAAAAAAAAAAAAACAAAAAAAAAACACAGGAGTAGGTCCTAACGGTTTATATGGGTTCAAGTCACATCGCACAGTGTTCGTTCGGAAGTATACATATATAACTGGACAAATAAATATTACATATCACTATTTTTTTTTTTTTTTTTAATATTACTTTTATTATTTTTTTATAAATATTATCCACCTACTTACCAGAAGGCAACGGTACTAATTTAACTACAGGACGAATTATAGTGCCAGCACGGGTGAGTACACGAACCACACGAACGTGGCCGTCCGAACCGGGTAATAATTCGACGACGCGTCCTAAACGCCAGGCAAGGGGCGGGCTCTGGTTATCAACGACAACTACCATGTCATCAATGTTGATGGGAGGCGTACGAGTAGTCCACTTGGACCTTTCTTGTAAGGTGGTCAAATATTCCAATGACCAGCGCCGCCAAAATGACTGGTGGCATTGGTCTAACAATTTCCAACGATTAACTAAAGTACGACCCGTGTCAGGGCCTGATCGAGGGGGAACAGCGAGCAGCGGTTGACCTACCAAAAAATGTCCCGGAGACAAACAGTCTAGGTCGTGCGGATCAGTAGAGGCCGGTGTGAGTGGGCGGGAATTGAGGACAGCTTCTACCCGACACAAAATTGTATTTAACTCTTCGTATGTGAAAATATGTGTACCCATGCACCGTATAAGTAGACGCTTTGTCGACCTCACCGCAGCCTCCCACAGACCCCCGAAATGAGGAGCGCTGGGTGGGTTGAAATGCCATTCACACGCAGAACGTGAGTTGGCAATAGCGACCTGACTTTCAGGGCTGTTGATTAACTTTTTTAATTGCTTATCGGCCCCCACAAAATTGGTACCGAAATCAGAATATATATCGCTCGGCAGACCGCGGCGTGCCACAAAACGGTCAAATGCGGCCAGAAACGCATCGGTCGACAACTCAGACACCACCTCGAGGTGAACGGCCTTCACTGTAAAACATATAAATACGGCGATGTATACCTTGTACACACGCGATTTACGCAATCGAAGTTCGCGCATTTGTAATGGGCCGGCATAGTCCACCCCTACGTAGGAAAACGGGCGTTGAGGTTGAACTCGCGTTGCCGGTAGATCAGCCATGAACGGAGATGGCGGTTTAGCATCAAACCTCGCACAAACAACGCATGAAGTTAATACATGGTGTAACACAGACCTCAACGAAACTATCCAAAACTGCCGTGAAATAAGCGCCGCTAAAACACGGGGGCCGGCGTGACATGTGATCAAATGCCACCGGCGGCACAACAAAAACGCAAAAACAGACCGTTTCGACAATAATATCGGATGCCGGCAATCGTAGGACAACAAAGAATGTCTCAAGCGACCTCCCACGCGAATTACGCCGTCTGTATCAATAAACGGGGACAGGCGCGCCATCGACTTAGATGATATCCGACGGCCATTAGACAACTCGTGATGTAACACGGCAAAATGTACTCGCTGCGACTCGATAGCCAACACCTGCACAGCGCGATCAAGTTCAGATTTGTGTAGGAAAGGTGATGTGCGTGGAGCCTTATTACGCACACGGGCAACAAAACGCAACATCCGAGCTACTACACGTAGCAATCGGTCGTATGATGAAAAACGTTCAAACCACTCAGTGGGTGTCGTGACGATATGGGCAGCGCAAGAAATTGGCTTGATCTCGGGAAGTTCACTCAAAGGTATCAGTGGCGGAGAGGTGACCCACTCCGACGGATCTGCATACGCGATAGGCGGCCCCTGCCAATACAAATTACAACGTGCTAATGCCGACGGCATTAGACCGCGCGACGCGCAATCGGCGGGATTTGACTGAGACTCTACGTATTGCCAATTACAACCAGGCAACAACGATTGGATTTGAAATGCGCGATTTGACACGTAAGGTTTTATAGCTTCATGGGGCACATTCAACCAAGACAACACAATCATGGAGTCTGACCACGTGCGGACTCCAACCACGTTAAGCTGCGGCTCCAGAACGTTACGGAGGCGCCCTAGCCAACGGGCCAACAATAACGCAGCGTTTAACTCTAAGCGCGGTACGGATATCGATTTCAGTGGCGCTAATTTAGTTTTGGTCCCGAGTAAAAAAACTGACTGGTGCGCCGGCGCGTCGTGCATCCGCACGTACACTACTGCGGCATACCCGAGCAACGACGCGTCGCAGAAACCTAACAGGTAACACGGTGCCCCACTGCTCGCGCTGATGTAGCGTGGTACTTTTATATCTCTTAGCGACGGCAGGTCGAACACGAACGCGACCCATTCATCGCGAATGTCCAGCGGTAGGGGATCATCCCATGATAGATCTTGCCGCCACGTCCGCTGCATAACAGTTTTTGCCATAAAAACCGCCGGTCCAAAAAAACCTAGCGGGTCAAAAATACGCGCCACGAGGGATAGGATACCTCGTTTTGTAAGTACTGGTGGTTTATCAACATTAAGCGCGCAACAAAAGTAGTCACCGCCCGGGTGCCACTCCAACCCCAAAACTTTTGTTCCATAACCGTCGACGTCGTCAAACGATGTCGGTTTGCTTACACGGTCGGAGACCGGAACGGCGTCCAAAATGACATCAGTGTTAGAAGCCCACTTTTTTAACTCAAGACCCGATTTTTTAAGAATCGAAATTAAATTTAATTGTAATTTTACTACATCATCGATCGTATCTGCGCCGTCGCAGATGTCGTCAACATAGGTTTGGCGTGTTAGTGCATTTTGTACCGGCTCGCAGGTATCGCAATCAGTTCGCGCAATAACCTGTAACACACGCAGCGCGAGATAAGGTGCGCAATTTACACCGTATGTGACAGTGTTTAATTCATACTCAATTAATTCGTCATGTGGAGACGCGCGCCATAATACATGTTGATACTGCCTGTACTCGGGTAAAATTAACACCTGCCGATACATTTTACATATATCAGTTGTAAACGCATATTTATGGACCCGGAAACGAGTTAATACGTCGATAATGTCTAACTGCAGTTTAGGGCCCGGCAACAAGACCTGATTCAACGACGGCCCGCGAGAGCCACGCGCGGAGGCGTCAAATACTACTCGAATTTTACTATCGTCCACCTCAGGGCAGTATACTGCGTGGTGGGGAATTAAGTACCGACCCGGTGACGCGGCAACCGACATGTGCCCCAATGAAATGTAATCAGACATAAATTGATCATATAATGATTTAAGTTTCGAGTTGTTTATCAATTTGCGTTCGAGAGATTCGAACCGGCGCACAGCTATGTCACGTGAACCGGAAAATGCGTCGGCGGACACTTGTGCGCGGAACGGAAGCGGCACCGAAAATCGGCCCGAAGGCAAACGTACGTGTTGGTCACGGAATATCCGTTCACAACGTCCTTCATCGGTAAAAATTACGGGGGCAGGTTCGGGCTCCTCCACTTGCCAAAATCTTTCTACTAACCCTTCTAGCGAAACGGTCAACGACACGAGTAAAGATTGGTGTGGATGCGTAAATTCATGAGACAGGGGGCCGATCAAAATCCATCCGAAAATGGAACTAAATGCTGCAGGGAGAGTACTACTTATAGTCACCTTCCGCCCATCCATAACTGCAGCATATACGTCACCGCCTAGCAACAAGTCGATTGACGACGAGACATTAAACATAGGGTCAGCCAACGCGAGGTTTGAGTAGTGATTTAGAAGTTCACGCGGAAGCGTCTCTCGCGGCAAGTCTCCCGTAATAGATGGCAAAATCCAAGCGTTTACGTCAAGTAAGGGCTCATTTGCGAAGCGTGGCTGCACCGCAAGATTTACGCGGCCCTGAACGTTCACAACCGGCACTCCCGCTAACCCGCTAATCGGAGTGGTCCACCGCTCACATTTTAAACCTAAACGGCTAACACAATCACCTGTCACTGCGCTTATCTGTGATGCACTATCAACCAACGCACGCATTGTTTGCCAGGTACCCGAACGATCACGTACATGCACTAACGCTGTGCCTAATAATACGGCGGACGATTCACATTGCGGCGGCTGTAACGCGGCGGCACACACGGATGTATCCGGAGAAGGTGTATGAGAGGGGGTATCAGCGACTTCAACGGCACCTGTAGCGGGAGGGTGAAGCAGGACGTGGTGCCTACGCGAACACTCACGGCAACGATTTTTCGACTTGCACTTTGGTGCCCAATGGCTACTACTAAAACAAATATAACACAGGCGCTTATCTTGCGTCCACCGCGCCCGCGCGTCGGCAGACCAGGACTTGAACCGCGCGCAAGCTGTCAAACTATGATGCTCCGCACAACATGGACAACCTTTGTTCGAATCCGACGTAACTAATGAAGTGGGAACAGGTCGGAAGCCCTCCGCCTTTACAAATCGTTCTCCCACCTTACGCGACTGATGTGCCGGTTGACCGACATTTGTCGACGTAGTGGCACCTAACTTTTTACGCGGCTCACCTGCGAGTTCTAAAACCGATACGCGAGTCTGGACGAACTCTAACAGTTGGGCTACGGACGGATACTCTGACGTAGTGGTTGATTCGAACAACTTCCGAGTGGGCACCGGCAACGCGCGAAACGCAATAGAAAATAATATAAACGACCCTAAATCCGGTATCTTCAGTGCGTTTAGTAACGACATATTTCCTGTAAACGAGTTAACAAATTCATTAAGTTCTCGGTGAGATTCCTGAGTCATATATGACGTTTGCAACAACTTATCGACCAGAGACGTAGCCACTAGGCGTGGTCGATAAAAACGAGCAGACAGTGTGGACCAGACTAAACTATAATTATCCGCAGATACTGGTATACCGCGAACAGCGTCGGCCGCTGCACCTTTTAAACAACTGATTAAGTAATGCATCTTATCGATATTTGATACATCAGAACGCGAGTCCACCAGTGCCGAAAACCTATCTCGAAATGTAGGCCAATAACGAAAGTCTCCGTCGAAAGACGGTAACGGGATCTCCGGTAGACGCGAGAATGAGGGTGTACTGGAGGTAGACGCCGCACCGCTATTTGTCATGGCGCCTGTTGCGGGTACTGTCTTGGTTATGTATGACAGGTCAATGGCCTCCGCACCTGTGGGGATGAGACTGGTGGCCACCGCCTTAGCTTCACCTATCAACTTCCTCACTTCACTCGATAGATCAGTGGAATAATCATTTATTTTATCTAACACTAATAGGCAATCTAATTCAGACTCGTCTTCGCTCTTAAATTGAGACCATAGTGAATCTAAATCCGCAGCAAGGACAGAGAATGTTGATGCTAAACTTGCATCACCCGATACACGCAATGCCATCGAGTGTATAGACTTTATCTGCGAGATAACCGCGGTTCGTTTTGCCACAGCACGCGCGGCCATACGTGTAATACGTTCAATTTCTTTATCGTCACCCATGACGGTGATAAGTACACTAGCACTATAATTATACTGACTAACAACCGTGTCCGTGACAATTAATTACGAGGTCAGTGGGTAAACCCGATATACCTTCGGTGTTCGGTGGTGTAACAATTCTATAATAACCAACCTCCTAAACACTGTACGCAACACAAAGTCGATTCACGTGGAAACACTAACGAATCCCAAATACACCGCTAACTGGACCCCCCAATAGGTCGGAAAAACCACGCTCTGCTACCAAAATGTTGATCGCCGAGATAGCTCCTACAAGTTCGGCGGTTGGCTATATCGACTTGCGGCGTTAGGGATTCGGGTCACCAAATGAATACACAATATTTATAAATACAATTAACCACGTATGTGTGTGTACACTCATACAAATATAATAGTAATAATATATATCAAAATCGTGACATGATTATAATATATAATACATAAAAAAAGCTCTACCTAGCGGGCGCCCCAATATATATACTTAAGAATACTGAATAATACACAATACTATAATAATACACTTTCAGACCAAAGTGGTCGATCATACAAAATATAAATATATCGTTACAATGATTATGATATAATAATCGATAAATTAAGAATGAATACAAATCAATAATGTTACGACCTGACGGCTGACAGCGACATTCGCACGTCTCCACTCCGACGAGCTATAATATATCCTGATTGAATGGCAATAAGTGACGGCAACGGGTGGTACACTTCCCAGGCAGGCAGGTCACGGGACAGGAAGCTCCAGGGCTGATGGCGAAATATGAATTTGAGTGACCGTGACTCCAGCACCGCGCACGCGGTACACAACTGTGCGATCTCCGCAGAGAGTAATAAGTACGGGTATATGTGTATATTATTTGTATAATATATACAAGATATGCTGCGACCGATCACCAGGTGACACGTGGTAGAAATTATAATAATAAGACACACGTTAGCCAAAAATGAGAACCAAGCACGCTGGCGTAGTCGGCGGGAGCTGAGGAAAATGGTCCGTCAGTCTCAACCGCGGAAAACAGACAGCACCGGCCGGCGAATCTGTCCTAACTCGCGACGAGTTGTCTACCGATGTAGGAGGGGTAGGGTGCTCGGTGAACTTCAACGCCGACGGCACGATAGCACCCGCCGATAATATCGGCGCGACGTGAAGTTGTTCCGATGTTCGAACAGGCTAATTTAACTTATCAAGACTAATGAGTAATAGTTAACTTGAATAGTTATACTTGTACGTTGTACAACCACTGTCTCCAGAGGATCACAAATTAAACTAAAATAGATTGAAATTTACGTAGTTCAGTTTACGTATGCTCAATCGACTTTGAGGAAACTTATAAGATTCATTCAACTGTCCCTCATCATACAAATCTAAATTTACAAAAAAAATTAAAATATCCACTTTGGTTTAGAAAAAGAGAACCTATGTGTTATAAAGTAAATAATGAATCTGTTTATAGAAAAAGGTATATGAGTGTAAGAAAGAACATGAGGTTTTGTTCTGTTGAATGTCGAGTGTGGACTGTATATTTTTGTATGAAAAAAGTGAAACAGTATGACATCTAATCAAAAAAATGAGCGCGTACTAGCTACTATAAAATATAACCATAACCTTAAAATTATATAGTTAATAAAACTGATATAAAGTACATGATAAGATATGATAATAAGTAATAACAAAGTTTTATCAAACACCGCCCACCTTGAGCAATAGTCTCAAAACAATAACATAATATGAAACATATAAATGAGCTTAAAAAAAAATTAACAAAACATAATACTTTATATAATACATGTTACATAATATTTAATAGAAATGTAGGAACTCAATGTTCAATAGGAAGTTTGACTAGTTTTGTAATAGGACGTATGAGTTCAGTTTTTGAGGTGCGTATGCGTACAACTCGTACATGATTGTCCGCAGGATCGGGAAACACTTCGACTACACGCGCCATGGGCCATTGAGTAGAAGGTGTTCCAGTGTCACGTAGTATGACTATATCGCCTACAGCCAAATCATCTTGAGGTTTGCGCCATTTGGATCGTTGTTGTAGATTATTCAGATAAGTATTTGACCACTGTTTCCAATAAGTCTGGGTGATTCTTTGTAAAATGTTCCAGCGCTTTCGATGGTTGACAATAGGCCCGATGTCGTCTTCAGGAACAGCTAACAGTGGACGTCCAATAATGAAGTGGCCGGGTGTCAATACAGTACCGTCAACAAGTGCACACAAAGGTCGACTATTCAATATAGCTTCTATTTGACAACATACTGTATTGAGTTCTTCAAAGGTAAATACAATGTTTCCCATGTTTTTATAGAGGATGACTTTAGTACTTTTTATATTGGCCTCCCATAAACCACCATGATGTGGGGATGCTGGTGGGTTGAAATGCCAATTTATGTTATTAGAAACACAATGTGTAGTTATTGATTTTTGAAATTCATTATTGGAAAGACAGTTATACAGAACCTTTAATTTATTATTTGCACCCACAAAGTTAGTACCGTTGTCAGAATAGATGTCAGATGGACACCCACGACGACTAACAAAGCGTTTGAGAGCGGCAATAAATCCCTCCGTAGTTAGGTCACTCACCACTTCCAGGTGTATTGATTTTGTTGTCATACACACAAATAGTGCGATGTATGACTTTGTAACTGTGCGTGTACGTACTCCAACAGGTTTGGTTGTTATTGGCCCAGCAAAGTCAACTCCAACTCGAGCGAAGACAGGAGCCATGGTAACACGAGCTGCCGGGAGATCAGCCATGATTTGTTGACACAGTTCCTTTTGAGAACGTACACATGGTATACAGTCATGTATGACTTTCTTGATGGTGCTGCGACAGTGAATCAACCAATATTTTTGTCGAATCACTGACATAGTTACTTCGAGACTAGAATGTAAGTAATATAAGTGAACATGTTTTATAATTAAATATACATATGGATGATTTTTAGGTAACAAAATCGGATACTTCTGACCATAAGATATGTTAGCATGCCGAAGTCTTCCACCAACGCGCAGCAAACCTTCATTATCAATGAAAGGATCAAGACTAGCTAACACACTATTTGTCGCAACTGGTTTGGATGACTTGATTCGTTTCATTTCATCGCTAAATGCATAGTGTTGTGCAATACGGATCCAGAAAAGTACTCCTTGTTTATATTCTGGCACAGTAATATGTCCTGACAGCCGCTTTGGTGTTTTGCAATTGTAACAAAACCGATAGATGTAAGCAGCTATGCGGTTGAGGCGTTCATAATTTGAGCATTTCATCAATAGGTCTTGCCCTATTGGATCAATATTGCCCAACAGTGATACAGTGATAGTAGGTAAATGTTTTAACTCTTCAGTTGCATCTGAAACCGTTTTAGTTTTTGAATTGACATTTGGCCACTTATCCTTTTCAGACAGCCAGCTGGGTCCATGCCACCACAAATGGTCATTTACGAGTTGATCACCAGAAGCTCCTCTGGATGCCAGGTCAGCAGGGTTGTCTGCAGAACGTACATGTCGCCATTCAGCTCTCGGAACTAATGACTGTATTTGACTCACTCGGTTGGATACAAAAGTGGTCCATTTGTTGGCGTCACTTTGTATCCACTGTAATGTGACTGTGGAGTCTGTCCACATTGTTATTGTATCAATTTTTAATTGGAATGATTCCATCAATGAGTGCATCAGTTGTGCTAATAATGTAGCACCACATAATTCCAGTCTAGGTATGGTAATCCTTTTTAATGGTGCAACCCTTGTTTTTGACACCAGTAAATGTCCAGTGTTATTTGAAACGATATAGATAGCAGCTGCATATGCACGTTCAGAGCTGTCGGAGAATCCATGTAAGAAGCAACCTTGTTGGCAATCTAAGACGTTACCAACATGGCGTGGGATTTCAAAATGTTGTAAATGGTTATATGATGTCCGATGAGCGATCCAATGTTCAAGTAGTTGGTTAGGCACAGGATCATCCCACTCGGTACCAGTCTGCCACAATTGTTGCATGAGTATCTTGGCGACGATTATAAGTGGCGCAAGCCATCCACATGGGTCATAAGTGCGTGCAATTTCACTTAATAATTCGCGTTTAGTGATGCGTTCCAAACATGGTAGAGGTTCTACTTTAAATGAAAAGGTATCTCTTATAGTGTTCCATGAAACTCCCAACACAGACACACTGTTTTGCTCGGGCATTGAGATCTGCAACGATTGGTGTTCAGCTGGAATATTTTCTAAAAGGGTTGGTGTATTGCTGGCCCACTTTCTCAAATCAAACCCACCTTGATGAAGAAGGTCAATCAACTGCTGTATTTGGGCTTTAGCATCATTGATGTCGTTACATCCTGACATGACTTCATCAACGTAGAAGTCATTCTTAAGTATTGTGGATCCTTCTGGATAATTCACTTGTTCATCAACAGCTAGTTGAGCTAGTGTACGGAGAGCATGATACGGAGAAGTTATTAAACCATAGGTGACAGTTTTCAATTTGAACTGTTCTATTGGTTCTGATGGGTGATTTCGCCACACAATGCCTTGATAACACTGATCATTGGAGTGTATATTTATTTGTCGAAACATCTGACGTATGTCAGCAGTGTAAACATATCTGTGCATTCGAAATCTAGTGATAATTCTTACAATGTCTCTTTGTAGCTTAGGACCTCGATGTAACATGTCGTTTAATGATTTTCCATTACAGATGAGAGCAGATCCATCGAATACAACTCTCAATTTGGTAGTGACGCTTGAGGGACGTGAAACATGATGATGAGGTAGAAAGATGACCGGACTGTCTTCAGTGGGTTGCACAGGTTCCATGTGATTTTGTCGAAGATAGTCAATCATGAACTCACGATACTGGTTGTACACCGACGGATTTCGAATAAGAGACCTCTCCACCTGAGCTAATCTTCGTACAGCAATGTCATATGAACTGTTCATAGAATGTGGAGTCTCCTTAAACGGCAATCGAACAACATAACGTCCATTTTCGTTGCGTTTAAATGTTTTAAGAAAGTGCTCTTCACAGAGTTGATCTTCCTTTGACATAATTGTCACTCTAGGCACTTCTTCTATATTCCAGAAATTTTCAATTTGTTTCTCAAGTTGCTGATACGTGGTACAACATGTAATAACATTTGTAGTAATATTTGCGAGATCATCTTTTATTATTTTGTTACTGCAACCCGCCACGATCCAACCAAACCTTGAATTCTGTAATGTAGGAGTACCCTTTGGTCCAACATGTTTGCCATCTTGAAGAATATCATAAAAGAATTCAGCTCCTATGAGCATGTCAATTTTTCCTGGTAAATGGAATGTAGGGTCGGCCAATTGTATGCCTTGTAAATGATGCCAGTTTGATGTGTCCAGTTTGTCGACAGGTAAGTTAACAGTAATACGTGGTGTTACCAAGCCAGTGATTTGATACTGCTTGTGGTTTAAGCGGGACGTCACTGTGCACTCGGCCATCTCGGTAACAGTCGTCTCTGCTGAAGAGATACCGTTGACAATCACACGTGTTTTTGTTCTGTTAATACCTAGGTCTGTTATCAAAGACGATGTGACAAAATGTGATTGTGATCCAGAATCTAGTAGTGCTCGGCATAACACTGTTCGACCATTCTTGCCACTCACATGTACTAATACTGTTGATAATATGACATTCTGAGACGTGGTAGGGTGTGCCGCTCCTAGATGAGATGTTGTACTTAGAAATCCATGCTCCTTTTCCTGATCACTTGTAGTATTTTCACCCTCTGGTGTATTGACCCTTTTTATGTCCAAATGTAATAGTGTATGGTGTTTTAAACCACAGTTTTTACAAGTCTTTTCATTTGTGCACTGATTCGCACCATGTGTTGTGCGCAAACAATTAAAACATATTTTTGCCTTTTTTGCTAAATTCAATCTTTCACTGGGTTTCGACTTCATAAACGTATTGCACTTGTAAATGATGTGGTTCTGTGTACATATTGAACACTGATTGTTGGTTTGACTATCAGTAGCCAAATGCGCTGTAGTTCTAACGAACTGTTTTGTCTTACCAGCATTGATAACATTACTTACAGTGCTTGGTTTGTATTGTAACATATTCAAGGCTTGTAATCGATTCTCAATAAATCTCTTAAGTTTTGTCCATGTAGGTATTTCAGGATAAGACGCAGACTCGATTTCCCAACATCTTCTTACTTCTGTAGGCAAACGTGTCGCAACGATGCCGATGATGATAGCATCCCACTTGTCTACTGGTTGTTGTAGTACTGATAGTGCTCTTAAATGTTTGTTTGTGCTGTCAAGTAATGACTTTAGGCCCACGGCGGTTTCCGTTTGATGAACGGTTTGTGTCAGTAGTTGTTGAACATGGCTCTGTACAATTAGGCGTTCGTTGTCGTACCTATTTAGTAAGAGTGTCCACGCTTCTAGGTAATTGTCCCCAATAGTTGCCATTGATTCGATGATTTGAGCTGCTGCACCTTTCAGGCTCGACTTGAGGTAGTACATCTTACGTGTGTTGTCGATAGAGGAGTTAGAATGGATGATGGAGATAAATTGGTCTTTAAATGGATACCAATCATCGAAATCCCCTTCAAATGTAGGTATATTAATCGGTGGCAGTCTAAGTGTATTGTTAGAGTTTTCACTTTTTTCAGACACGCTTGTCGCAGCTGTCCGTTCATGTAACCGACCTGTTAATTTACCCTTAGCTTTAACATAGTAGTCACTGACCGTTTCTAAATCCTCTATGAGCTTGTCGATCTCCTCGTCGTTGGCTTCCACTATTTTCAAATCGTAGGCTTCGTTGTACTTACTGAAAGCATCTTCCAGTAAGTTCAACTGAAGTTGAGCTTCCTCATCTGTATAGCGATTAACCACGTCTTCGGTCAGCTTCTCTCGTTTTTTCAGAATGAGTTTGCCTTTGTTTTTGAGCGTCTTAAGATCCATTGTGAATGTATATTACCACGATGCGAATGTGTTATAGGCGAAGGAAACGATAACTACGCGAGCGTAACTACACGTACGGAACTAAACATTTCGAGCGCCGCATGTAAATTTACTTGTGTAATTCTGCAGGTATCGAAAGCACTTGTGTACGAGTCGATGCGAATGGATGTAAAAACTGATGGATCCGGCCCGAAGGACCATTAATGTTTATAGAAAAAGGTATATGAGTGTAAGAAAGAACATGAGGTTTTGTTCTGTTGAATGTCGAGTGTGGACTGTATATTTTTGTATGAAAAAAGTGAAACAGTATGACATCTAATCAAAAAAATGAGCGCGTACTAGCTACTATAAAATATAACCATAACCTTAAAATTATATAGTTAATAAAACTGATATAAAGTACATGATAAGATATGATAATAAGTAATAACAAAGTTTTATCAAACAGAATCATATGATGTTTTTAAAACTTCAATGAATTAAAAAAGAAACTTGGACAAATAGTTCCAAAATTATTCTATTATAAGTATGATAAAAATAATGATCTATTAAAAAAATATTTACTTTTATTTCAAAAAGTATCAATAGGTAATTTTGTAGTGTTAATTGTCGGGATATACTTGACAAGTAATAATTATCAACAAATATTTTATACTACATACCTAATTATTAATTAGTAATTAGTAATTAATTATAATAACTAAGCTCTTACCTCGTATTTATCTACAATTTACAAAGTCTTTAATAGTCTCTTATCATCAGTAGTTAAGTAAAATAACCTAACCCAGAAATTTTCATTCAAATTTCAATTATAAATTATACACCAACATTTTCAGAAAAATCAACTGAATAACTGATTCACAATTTTCATTAAAATATGAAGGTTTTTATTTAAAAAAAATCAATGTTCATATCACCATAGGATAGTGGAATCTCCTTATAGGTAGGTACTTCAATATTTTAAAATATAAAATATCGGTTTCAATTAAACTTAAAAATGTCAAAAATTAAAATTTGAATAATATGCAGCTTTCCACGAGAGAATAATCAGTTTTCGGCGTTTTTGCATATCCCAGCATTCGGCAGGTAAGCGGGTAGGTCACTCCATCTCTGATTCCAAAATATTTACCAATAATAACATACTTAAAAATGTGTTTCTGTAACAATAACACCAAGCCGTAAAGCTGCACTGCTGCAGGTGATGTACTTGTATAGTTGCATATACTCTGTACCACCGTGCGCATACCTAAGATTTATGCATGGTTATATATATTTAAAAGAGGAGATAAAAAATAAAAATAATAAACATGAAATTAAAATATATTTACGGACATAAAAATGGGGAACAAATGATAATATTTCTCTTGCTAAAATTGTTTGGTTTAACATATTAATTATAATCTAATATGATTTTATATATTAAAAGTATAATATAGCTGTATTGTTTTGTTAGATACTAAAAAAATGTAGTGTAATTTTATTCATATCATAAAATCAGTATTAGATTCTTATAGATCCGTTCCTGATTACAATTATGATCATTTATCATAAACTATATCAATGATTTTGATTATAAATATTATTCACTAGTTGTTAGTCCATCTTGATCAAATTTGATATTGGACACTTGCGGTTCTATATTACCTATACGACGGATCCACGTTGTGTCGCATATAATAATATTATATTATTATATACATAGATGAATCGCCTTCGACATCACCATCGGCCACACCGCTATACGAATACATATATCTGATATATTATCATAGTGTATAATGTATATTACTCATTATTATGCCATATTAACTAGGTACTAAGGTATACTATTTTTATTACTTGTATTATGAATAATATGATAGTTATTTCTTTGTTCATGCGGTTTATATATTATATTCCACAGATATATCATATATAGTGTTATAAATTAATATATATACATTATAAATATGGCGCCAGATCCCATGTTTTTCAATTCCGTTGAACTTGAAGGTGACCATCACGACGATGATGTGGGTACATTACAATATGTCATATACGACTGCCATAAGTGTCATATAGCCATATAGGTACCACAGTTTTTTCTACATCAACAAATAAGATTACTTACATTATATACTTATTTAATATAATCAGTATATGATACAACGCACAAATAAAAAAATACATTTTCAAATATTATATAACTTCAAAAACATGAGATAATTATAACCACCTGGTGGACGGTGAACATATCTTTACATTTTAATATAACATTAATGTAGGGGAAGTAGGCTACAGTAAATAAACTACATATCATTAATTTTGTTAAGTACCTATATTATGTTTATTTATAGTCTGGAGAGGTTTAGAAAATTTTTTAACTTAAATAATACGTTATATATTCATATTAATTATTATTGACTATTATTGTTATACTTGTACGTGTATGTACGTTATATAATACCATTGATTATAGAATAGACTATTCTATTCTATAATCAATGATAATACGTACATATTGTAATATATACCGTATGTCCCAAAATACAGGGGCCACTTTACCACTCATTACCATGAAAATATTTTTCAATTCTGTTTATGGGACATTAAACTAGACTAATGGATCATAAATTTCTATGACTTACAATTTTTTTAACTCATGTATCTTGCGCATGCGCAATAAAACTTACATTTTTTTTAATGACAACCTGTAATTTGAATATCATATTCGGGTTTATCGATTTTTTTCAAGCCATTTTGATGTATCAACTTGTGTCCTAAACCCAAAATTGACTAAACTAGAGCTATGGAGAATTTAAAAAATTAAAAAATTAAATTTATAATAAGTTCCACATTATTTTTAATAGGTATAGGTAGGTAAATAACAAAAATAGAAATACCAATGCTCATTATTATTTTAATAGATACTTAATTATAGGTAATTCTGATGGAAACAAAAATACACTTCTTCTTCTTTTTTGGTCTCGGCCAATTAAGACCATAATATGCAATTTATATGGGAATTTTTGACAGGAAAATTGTACTAATATTTTTTGATTGCGATGCATCAATTTAGACAGGCATTCACGAATCAAACGCTTGTACCTAATACAAATTATTTATAATTAATATTGTAATGTATATTATTAGTTATAGTAATATTCATATTGAAGTGCATGCAATTAAAAAAATTTAGGTAGCGCAACAGCTACTTTGTCCCCAACCCCTCTCTTTGCGGATGTCCTTGCCACGAAGTACCAATCGTTGCGTAACATTGTTTATTACTTTTATTGATTTTTTCATGTTTTTAGTAATTTATTTAGGTAAAATAAAAAAAAGTACAGTAATATTATTTAATCGAAGTTTGCAAAATATGTAATTTGCATACAAAAATCGATACTTCTGGCAGCGGTGGGATTCGAACCCACGCCTCAGAGAGACTGGTGCCTAAAACCAGCGCCTTAGACCGCTCGGCCACGCTACCTCAGTAAGGTTTTTCCTCAAAAACAGAGGTACTTTCGTTATAACGCGAATGAATGGACGAATAGTGACAATTATAGTATTTTATGGCTACAACGATATCGTTTAAAGTGATGAAGGTAGAGATAAAATCATTAAATATTGTGTCGTAGCGCAAAACCGACTTGGAAATAGTAGGGTTTAATCAGGCCCGTATTAATAAGGGGTGACCAAGATGGGAAATTGCTCCCCCCCCCAAGTTGGAGCTTATGAGGCGGTAAATTTGTATGAGCATTTTTTGTGTTTAGATATACATAGGCGTAAGAGTGACAGAGTGGACTGGGCCCAACCTGTGAATCGTACTGTATGTAAGTATTATTGTGGTAACATAGGTAGCTATATATTATATTATTGCTACTTAAAAGGACGTGATACACTCATGTGTTGTCTCAAGTGCGTAACATAAAAAATGTTATGTTCAGTAGATCACGTTTAGCTACATTAGTTTAAAAATTAGAGAAAATTGACCTATAATATAATTTAAAGGTTAAAATATTATTTAGAAGACCTCATGGGTTTTTTAGTTTTTACTATAGTTTAATATATAATCTATTCTGTGGTATTATGTTTATGTACATTGTACAACATGTATGATCTAACCTTCGAAAGTGCGAAATCATACAATTTACAAAGTTAAATATAATATTGATACTCAATGATAAAAATTAATCGAATATATTGAAAAACTAAATTGATAATTATAGAAACCGGGATTATGTACATTTTCTGATTTTCATATTCATACTAGACTACTAGAGAGTAGAGAGTATGCATGACCTGTCTACCTATGAGGGTTTAAAATGTGGGCATACAAATCTAACTGATTTTATATATTAGAAAAATTTTGTTTGGATGAATGTGTTTTGTTAATACTTATTATTGGGGCATTGAGAGCACATTGCAATTTATTTTTTCTAAATGAAATCTAGTTCCTTAATAAATTAATGAAAAATGTCTAATTTTCTTCCCAAAAAAGACCGCGAGACCTAATTTATCGAGAATGGTAAATTTCGCGGTTTCGTCCCGGGCAATTTTTAAAATAGGATGTTTCGTCCCGGAGAGTTATAAGACATAGGACGTTTGGTCCCCGGCATATTTTGATTAAAGGACATTCGGTTCTCAGGTTTCTAAGTAAACAGCATTCAGACATTATATTATATGAAATTTCGAAGTAATAATACTAGGTTATACTAGCAAACAAGAAAAAAATAACAAACACTTGAAAAATCGTATGACTTTTCGTCGTATTAATCGTATTTATTATATTTTATTATTTGTATTTTGTACCTACACCTGTCACCTAGTGATGACTATAGTTAACTTCCAAATCAACGATTTAAAATTATATACCTATATTATATCATTTTTTCTGTAATATCTGTAATTCTGTAATATCTAATATAGTATAATATAGTATAATTATTATATTGTGTGAATATTTATTATGTATTTATCATTATGTCATTTAAAAATTAAATTGTTCATTTAAAATTAAAGTACTTATCAAAATATGCCGGGGACCAATGGACCAAACGTCTTATGTCTAATAACTCTCCGGGACAAAACGTCCTATCTTAAAAATTGCCGGAGACGAAACGTCCGGGGACTGGTTTTTTTGACGGGGACGAAAAGGCAGGGGCGAAACGTCTGCGATTCAATGAGAATAATTTAAAACCATCACGAACAAATTGTTGATAGGTAGTCGAAAATAATATTTCTTGTTTAAAAAAAAAATATTAATCATAATAATTATTATAAATTATAAAACATACTAGGTGTATTATTGACACAATGAAATTAATAAATTAAAAATTTTTTTGTTGCTTTTATTGCCATTAAACAACATAAATATGTAATAACATGGCTGCTACCTGTTTATGACAAACCTTTATATAATGTAGGTACCATAGGCGTGTCCACAGGGAGTGCAGGGTATGCACCTGCACCCTCTGCAATTTCAAGTGGCACCATGAATTATTAAGAAAAATTATTCAAAAAAGGGGGCAAGGGCCCATTAGCCCCTAGGGTACGCACTAGGTTACACCCTCTGCGTCAAAGGTCTAGACACGCCTATGGTAGGTACCTGTTTTGCTTGTTAAATCAATTTTCATTTATTTTTTTAATGCACTAACAGTACTAACATGCTGATAAACTGCTTATAATGAAAGTTTTTGTGCATATTATTGGGTATTTTGTCATTTTTACCATGCATGTCTGCATCATATAGTGTCTTATTAGTACATCTAATCTAGGTCTTTATTAATAATACTAACTACTAACCTATAAATTAATATTATTCAATGCACTGACGACTGACATACCATGATATTTTAGAATGTTCCTATAGTTCCTTGTTGTTCATTTAAATCTAAACTGTAATATAGTTGATAACAGATAAGTAATAACAATTTATGACAAATTAACAATTAACAATTAGGTAAGTACCTAATAATTATTTTTTTTTATATTTGTATTTTTATTTTTGTTGCTCGATTAATTATTGTGCTTTAAACATTTTTTTTTTAAATTGAGAAATCTTTTGTTAAAAACAAACTAAAAATGTTTTGTTTACTAAAACTAAGTATTGATATTAAAGTTACTAGTTATAATAGAAATAAATGATATTGATAGAGTTAATATCTAAGAGATGGGAATATACACACATAGACAAATAGGTGATATCTACAGCATTAGTCAGCAATTTAGCATAGGTACATAAGTAAATTCTCGGTACTTTTAACCATAGTATGTTCTTAGTCTTTTGGATAAAATTCAGGTTCAGCTAAGTAGCTTCAGTAATTAACATTTAAAATGCAATTTATACACAAATACAACAATTAACATTAAACAATACTCAATAGTATATAATATTAATTAGATAATTTCAAACTTTGTTTAACTTAAAATCGTTTTTTTTTTTTTGCTTATAGATTTGAGTATTTTATTAAAACAGTAGTAATATTTTAGTAATTAACAGGATTTATAACAGTTGGTATTAGTTAATCATCTGACATATTTTTACATGAATTATCAAATTGATTATATGTAAAAAAAATAAATAATAATAAATATACAAATAAATAAATAAATAAATACATAGATACATAACACATACATACATAAATCAACAACACACAAAGTCTATATGAATGTAAACTAAACATAATACATTATTATGATTAATTTGTTCAGACCTTTCATACCTTTATCACTAGGGCAGTGAAGTTGTTGCATTTGCATGTTTTTTGTAAATGCTTATATTTATTGCTAAGTGAGCTTGATATATGTGTTTCATTAAACTCGTAATTTAATTTTACTGTAATTTTAACTATTTTTCATTATTTTCGTTTACATTTGAGATTATATAACTTAATATATAAAATAAAAGAAACTAAACGTAGCAGTGAACAAATTTCTATATTTGTTGTAATACCTACTAATTATTTCTATAGAGCGATTGCCGCATTTTGGTCGTTAAGATAAAAACTTGCCCCTCAATAACACATATTATCGTCTATCAGCATTCAGGTATATTTAAAAATACCGAAATCCTAACATTAGTGAAGTTGCTAGAATCATAAGCAAGTTTTTGTGGCCCGTACTGTTGTCGTTCGTTAATGTTATACTTTGTCGCATCTGTTTCGTCCGTTAAAATGCCAAAAGTCAAACCGATTAAATCAGCCATTTAAAAAAAAAAAAAATACGTATCAGAATTTGGTGACTTTATATTTTCTTCTGTAAAATGTGTGAAGTGCAAATATGTGCCGATAGCCGATAGACAATATATAGTGGCACAACTTCTAAAAACAGATAAACATTCTAGGGCAGTATATAAGAAAACCAAAAATACAAATTCAAAAGTTCAATAATTAGTAACAAATACAAAAAAGTCAAATTTTTCGTTTGATCTGTGTAAAGCATCGATGCCAAGTAATATTCCGTCACATAAAATTAGTAATATACATTTCCGGTCATTGTTGGAAAAATACACTGGAAAAGAAATTCCAACTTTACGCAAAACATAATATGTAATTTCTATGATGATACTATGAAAATTATCAGAAATTATGTACCTGTTAAAAAAATATGGGTATCTATAGGTGAATCAACAGATACAAGTGGACGTTTCATAGCTAACGTTGTAATCGGAACCTTGGAATTTGATCAACCGATTAAGATATTTTTACTCACTACGGAAATTCTTGAGAAAGCTAACCATTCTATAATAGCCAAACTTTTTGACAATTCAATGTTTATATTATGGCTCAATGGAATGCGTCACGGGTGACGTTTTATTATTTTTATCTGATGCGGTCCCTAGTATGGTCAAAGAAGCTGCTATAATTAAAGTGTTATATTCTAAAATGTAAAAACAAATATTTTTAAAGGCTTCTTCCCGTATTTCATTGTTTAAAGAAGAAGCTCCAGGTATTAATTTACCTCCTCAGTCCATAATAACCCGATTGGGGACACGGATAAATGCCGTGTCCTACAATTGTGAAAATTTTGTAGAAGTAAAAAAAGTTATACAATAATAATTATTAAATTCAAATGATGCTAAGCTCGATATCTTTTGTCGGATAATTCTATGGAAACCAACTTGGTATTCATTCATTCCTCCAATTATGGTTTCATACCATCAGAAATCACTTAACTCAAAACCCACCCAACATGTTCCATTAATCGAAGCTTTATCTATAGTTAAAATCGTTGAAACTAAAAAAGAAAAAATTACGGGACAAAATAGAATAATAAGAATATTAATAAACCAGAAATTCAAAACTATTTTACAAAAAAAATGAAAGATATCAAAAATTATGAGTGGAGAAATACAGTCAATGGAAGGGTTGCCAGAAGACTTGACCAGCTACGATTTAATCTATTTCAAGCATGTGCCAATAACAACAACTACTGATGTAGAAAGAAGTTTCTCCCGATACAAAAATTTGCTGTGCGATAACAGACGATTATTCGATTTTGAAAGCTTAAAAAAATCATTTGTTGTGCAATGTAATAATGTAAGCAATATTCATATTTAAATTTTTTTAAATAGTTTCAATGCAATTTTTAAATTTATAAATTATAAGTGCAATGTTTAATATAATTTAATGCAATAATGCATCAATTTAGTGTTTTTAATGCAATAACTTCACTACCCTACTTATCACAGTAACCACTATTTATACATAAACTGGATAAACTATATTATATTTTATATCTAATGTATAACTATAATGTAAAAACCCATTTTGAGCTATTGATAGTTTAAACAGTTATTTTTAGAACGACAAATATATTGAAATATTCTATGTTAAAAATTACATACGACCTCATACCATTAGTATAAATATAAAAATAATTTGTGCATGGGCTACACTATAGTTTGTTTAAAATGTAAATTAAAGTTTGAGATAAAATAAACTTAACAAATAAGACAACATAAAAACCAGTTAAAAATATAAATAACAATAATTTTACAGACAAAAGTTTACCACTTTAGACATCAAACAAAAAACAAAGACATTTGAAAAAAAAATTTACTAAAAGGACTAGACTATAGAAAAGTTTAACTAAACAATGTTTGTAAAAAACAAAGATTGTTATTCTTTAATAAATTAATAGTAGATTTATCGTTCTTATGTAGAGAGCTTTTAAAACAGATTTTTTATGACTGTCAGTATTTTAACTCAGTCAATCAGAAAACAAATATTAAAATAAATTAAATATCACCAGGAGGCTTTTTATCTGTCAAATGTCAATTAAGTTAATTGTATGACTACTTGACTGTTTAATATATTAACAGATCACATACTTACACTTAAATAAAACTTATAAAAGATAAGAAAGGAAGGAATGTACCTAGTGATAACAATGTATACAACATCTGCAGTAAATCAAAATGAGATGTGATGTTTTTCTTTTACCATTTCAACTTGTTTACCTCAGGAGCTTCCGAAATTTTTCTATTTCGTATATACTTGTAGATAACCTGAAAAAATATTAGATTTACACATTTAATATATAATAAATGTTATAACTTAAGTTTAGATGTTATAGTTCTTGTAACATACTACATATAAGATAAAATAATCATTATCTATTTAGCAGACATTATGCAGTATACAAATAAATCATTTTAAATATAACACATTTTATTAGACAGAACTCCCAGGAGTTCCTAAATAGCAATTAAACAGTAAAAACACCAATAAAATCATTTAAAAAAATATGCTAATAACAACTAACACTAGTTATTGACTTATTGTTTATAGAATTATATAATGTACAATAAAATAGATTATATAAAAAATTTATGGATATTTAAGACAATTTTTCTCACCTTCCAAAAGCATTAAAGAGAGCAACAATTTCACTACGTTCCAATTGCAACGTGTGCTTGTTAACAGTGGTAGATAATTCATTATATCCATTGGTTTGTGCTTTGTTTGAAAACAGTATTTTCAGCGCTGTTCCCAATCCTTGAACTTGTAATTTTCCCCACAGTCTGCATTTATCACACCCCACACAATCCATAATGGTTGATACATTACGGAAATGAAGACGAAACTCTTCTTTTAACTTTTGTGCCTGTTGTCCACCCAAAAACATGGTATGCTCATTAAATTGTTGTGGGAAATTACTGAGAAAAAAACATCAGTTAGGTAAATATAAAAATAAATAAAAAGAAAATAACTAATAAAAAAAATCTAACTTGATAATTTCTAAGAAATTGTGGACTGCAAGTCGAGTGGTTTCATCCTCTTTATCATTTCCTGTATAATACTCTACTTGTTTGAGTAAAGGTGCTGCTTTTTGCAGTGCTCTGAGTTCGACAAGATATAAGAAATATAAGTTCCTTAGCCACTGTGTGCCCTCACCTTTAGTGTACTTTGGACCAAACTTTCGTTCAAATTCCTCAGCACTTGGACCCCAGAAGCCAGTTCCACATGGGTTCAAAAATGTTGATCCTTTATCTATTAAGAATGATTAAAATAAATAAATATATATTTTTTAGAACTAAATAAATATTTATAATTATGTACATACCTGATAATAGATATTGAGCACTAAGATGAATATTAATACTTGTATGAAGGCCAGAAATAGCTCGATAAAATGCTCGTTTCTCCAAACACATTCCTGTAATCAATTGTTTATATCAAATTTAAATTAAAACAAATTACAGCTAATTTAGTGTTTACCAGTCAACTTTGCTGATATAATGTAGACTTCAAATAAATTTTTTGGCCTAAAAAATTTAAAAAAACAAGTTTTAATTGCACCAAAATTGTTCAATAATACTCACCTGAAACAGTTTTCCATGTAAATTGTATTCCACACGCGATTAGCTGAAGGTCCTTTGTATCCAGTGTATCGTTCAGGGTTTAGAGATAGGTCAACATACTCCGCTTCCCCGTCATCATCAGGAAGTGTACAGTACATGTCTTGTATGTCATCGTGGGCCTGCCAGAGAGCAAAATCTTCCATAGCTGCAGCACTGTATTGAGCAAAACGTATAAATTATGATAATGTTATTTTTTAACAGAAAGAAAATTCAATAATTAAAAAAAAAGTACGTAAAAAACTAAATAGTGTATATTATTACTGTATATATTTTGTTCTATCCACCCCTTCCTATTTCGTATTTTTAGATCCGAGTATCCAAAGAAACAGAAGGATGTTATGTTGGTAGGTATAAATGGTATAATATATAATAATAATAAAAATCGCATGTTTGGATGTTCCAAAGTATATTTTAAAGTTAAATTCGTTCTAGTAATTCAGATCATAGCTTTAGTATAAAATGTATTTACACCTTTTGCAATGAAAAATCCACTTAAAAACTTAAAAAATTCATATATAATAATAAATGTCAAAAAAACAATTTATCGTTTTATTTATCTACTGATGCATAAAATAAAGGAAATTGCAATTTTTCTTATAAGCAGTATGATTTTTTTGGTTGAGAAAAAAAGGGGTTAAAGCTTATTATTTACATTTTTACAAAAAGTCTGATAGCTTCTAATGAATCAATTTTCAATGATATTTTACGTGCTATTGAAAACCTCGGCTTGGATATTCAAAACATCAAGACTTTTGGAGTGGATAACGAGTCTAAAAATAATGGAAAAGATTATTTTGTTTTCGAGTAATTGATAAAAAAAATCGTTCATAATAAGAGGGAATTGTAATTTTCATGTACTGCACAACACTGTAAGATAAATAATCAATTTAATAATTCTAATCATGAAAATCCTTATAATTCTTAGTCTTAGCCATGGTCTTAGCTTTAATAAGACGAATTTCTAAAAACTAAAATACCTTTTCATGAGTTAATAAATAATTAATTTATAAGTTGATTTAGAATCAAATTTAATATTAAAATTGTTAATCAAGATTAAATACATCTCGAACAGCTAGGCCATTTAATCTATAGACAACAATTATATTACAGGATTTTTTTTGTAATGAAAGCGAAATATTTATGCATCTATTTAGGTTCAAAGATAAATTATATTTATTACACAAATCCTGGATAATATTCAAATCAATTTGCAAACATTGTGTATCTTTTCAAATCTTTTTTTTTCAAACTTTGCTTCGTCGTCGGCGATAATAAATTATAATAATATAGATTATAAATTATAATGATAAAAAAAAATGGAGAGTTAATAAATAGAAATTAATTTTTCAACTTATAAGAATAATTATAAGTGTAACAGAAAGAACTGACTAAAAATAAAATAAAAAATACACTAATTAAATCTATGACAAAAATTGTTAGTATTATATAATAATTAAATAATTTAAGAAATATTCTCATTTCAACAAATTCCCAAAAATCATATTTTTTAAAAAGTAATTAGGTACCAAATTAATTTTCTCAAAAAAATATTGATATTTTAAAAAATTCTAAAAAATAAACTAATTGACTTAGATAAATCTTTTTACCATCAAAATTATTTTATAATCAGATTCACAAATTAGCTATTTTGAATTTATCTAAAAAAATTTAAATCAAATTTTAAATTTTTTATTTTCAATACTAAAAAATTGACATAAAAATAAATAAATTTTACATATAGCCCTAAAGTCTTTTAATGATGAATAAAAAAAAAAGTTAAAAATATTAATTAGAACAAAAGTTATTCCAAAAGTCTGTTCTTTCTGTTACACCTTGTATACTACGTTTCATGTGCTTAATAATTATACGAATATATTAATATTCTAATTAAATAAAAACCTGTTATAAAAATTAAAGTTTTTTTGCAAATGCCAAACAATATATTATGATATTATGTATTTACAATTTACATAGGTAAGTATGTTATATTTTATTATTTCATATACTTATTAGTAGAATTTCTCCTTTCAGTTGTATGATTGAATCTGTTTGGAAAAGCGGAGAATATTAAATACTTATCCAGATTCTAGGTAATAGGCAATTCATTATTAAAAATACATTGTTTTTACTAAAATCAAATAAAACTCAAATATAATATCATAAGTGATAACTTATGATAATATCAATAACTTTTGTTTTAAAAAAATTTGCTTTACTTAATAGTTTCCAAGCATTTTTTTATCCGTACCAAATATCAATTTTTAAATTCTGAGCGGAGCGAGGAATGTGTTGATTTTACCAAGATGTGTGTTTTATTTTTATTTTTTTGTGTATGTCATACACATTTTGGAGCAGTAAAAGTGCTTCGATTTTTGACTTCAATACATCGTTTGATCAGAAAGAGAATCTAGTTGGTACTTTGGGGAGTCAAAAATAAATAATTATTAATATCTTTCTAAATAATCGGGATAAACAAACTAAAAATTAAGGGAAAACCGGGAAATTGTTCACACAATCAGTTTTCGACAAAATCGTTTTTGGTTTTTAATGTAAGTTTAAAACAAATGACCATAGGATATATGAAATTTTCACCGAATTTTACTTAAATTAATTATTTATAGGCTTATGCAATTTTCGATCATTATTAGTTTATTTACAATAGCAGTTGAAAAATAAAAGAAATTCAGTCACAATTTTTTTTTATTAGCATTCAAAGTTTGAATTTTGACAAAATACGTAAAAATCACAAAATTTCGCAAATTATTTTAAGCTAGAAATTTATAAAAAATATTCTTTTTCAATCTAAGATTTGAAAATTTAATAAAAGATTCCTAACATATTTTTAAAATAGCAGTTGAAAAATAAAATAAATTCAGTCACAATTTTTTTTTATTAGCATTCAAAGTTTGAATTTTGACAAAATACGTAAAAATCACGAAAATTTGCAAATTATTTTAAGCTAGAAATTCATAAAAAATTTTCTTTTTAAATCTAGGATTTGAAAATTTTTAATAATCTATAATATATCCTAGACAGATAAACCGTCTCCGCTCAAAATTGTTTTTCGTATACAATGATATAATATTATCAATCATTGGATTCAAATTTAATTCCATCCATTACAGTAATGTAATGTACCTACTATACAGCAGAGCGACATCCACGAATTACTAGCTTTTATTACTAATGAAATCGATAACGTCTTAAACTGACCTTATAGTTGTGTTAATGTAACCCAATTCGTCTTGCATTGCTTCTTCACACTCTTGTTGTTGCGGTCCTTCCATATACTGTAAAGGCAAATATAAATTTACTATTATTTTTAAAATATAAAAATTAAAAGCAAACAAAATATGGATCGAGCGATTTAAATTTAAGGAATACGTAGAATGGGTTACGCGGTATATTCGTTTATTATAGTTGTGAAATTGAGACCAAGTAGAAGAACGGAAACAGTAACCACACTAGGAAAATATTAATGTATATGTTTTTACACTTTGTTTTAAACATTAAATTACAGTAAAAACGTCTTAAAGTTTGATAATTTATCACGTTTACAAAACACTCACCTTAATCGACATATCTTCATCTACTAAACTATTACGACTACCTTTCAAACCTATGGGTAAATCGTCCTACATACAAACCATAAAATACAATATAAATAAATTTTCTTGTTTAACGCGAATCATTATTATTTATTACCAACTGGCAGGACTCCACTTGGCAGTATCTCATAGCACATTTGCTGTCGTCTGACCAAAATGGACAAGTTCTACGTAGATTTACCTAATAATGTAAATAGGCACATATTGTAAGTCAAGACCATGAATAAAAATTAATAAATTCTTACCTTAAAAAATTTAAAATAATCTTTCGAAACAATACTGATAATACGAGGGTATATTTGATAGTTATTAAATTTATCAACGATTTCTACTGTGCTGTTTGTCTCGTCGATATTCCCTTTTAGCTGTAAACCAAACAATAACATCAATTATTATTTTGACCATCAGGAAGTACATAAAACCAATCTATAAGTACAATTTGCACATGGTTATAATTTTGCACTACTATTCATTTTACAAACATTATTAATATTATATTCCTATATTGTATATATTATACGTAATACGCAAAAAAAAAATGGTACAAGGATTAATAATAATCATAATATACGTGTATACCTATATATGATGTGCATGCGGGAATTATTAAAACTGTAATGTCATTATACCCTATTGTCACTGCACCAAAAACTGTTGTCAAACTATTTTGACTCCGTCGTGTGCGCTACATACCTACTAGGTATTATACATTCATACATCGTATAACATATAAAATACAATACAAATAATAATATTATACATAAATACTATTAATTGCAATAAATAAATAATAATTTGTTTAATATATGTTTGATATTTAATTGTGGAATAAGTGTAAATAATACTATAGAAATCTAAATGGCAAACTCGGCTAAAAAATCAACTATTAGTGCTTAGTATTTAATGAAATGTAATGAAAACATTGAATATCAACCAGTAGTTACAGAACAAGAATAAAATAAACGTTTAATCTTTAATGAATAATAATTCCACTGTAAAGGTCAAGTTACAGAACCTATGAATTTTGTAAATTTGGGTAATTATTTTTAAATAACAAATTTTGAGTTTGTAACCAAATTGTCTACGAAGAGTTTGGCTGCAATACAATATAATATAATATAATATAATGTTTATATTATAATAATTATTAGGTACGTTGTAACTTATCTCATATGATTATTTTAGTAAAAATACTTATACCTATACTGACTTCGATGGCATTTCACAATTCTTAATAAATATAATCACAAATATCTAAAAAATTGGAACTTTGAACTTAATAATAATAATAGTCAATAATTATAATGCAATATACGCAGTAACCAACAACTTATTTTTGAAACAGTAGGCCATATGGCTAATGTGTAGTGTAATCATTTTAAGTGGGATATGACATTATTTTTTACAAATAACAATTAAAACATCATGATATGCTTATATATATATATATATTTAAACACCCATAGATTTGGTACACTAATAATAAAGCTAAAAATAGATCATACGATACTAACTACGTTCATAAGAGATAAGTAGAATTCCGGGTTTAAAAATTAGAAAGGAATCAATCAAAAAAATTAAACAACATAAATCATAAATCATTATTATAAACTATTTTTTTTTGTTTTATATTATACATGTAAAATCATGTTTGATTGTTAGTAACAAAATATTAAATAATATCATTTCTTAATTTTTTATAGAACTCTTTTTTTTTAGATCTATATTTATACCGTTTGTCGTTTGATATATAAACTTTATTATTGAATCATATAAAGTATTCACCTTCAAAATTCTAAATATCTTTATATTGTCATGTTTATACAATATAATATTATTTGCGCGAATTTACGAAAAATTGAATATTTTTTGTTAAAATGTTACATCCAAATATTGTATTTATGTCAGAGGAACATAATTATTATATGATAAATAAACGTTAAGTAAATAATATGTAATAATATGAAGATTTAAAGGTATTTAATAACAGATAAAAAAAATAAGACATGCGTTTTAATGTAATAAATTATATTTTTTTCGTTACCAACTATAAAATTTTATAATATAGTACTGCAATTAGTTCAAATATAGAGATTAAAATAAATGAAGGATGCTAGAATTATTGAACAGTAGGAGTCATTTTTTTCGATTAATAGAATAATGAATATAAAGAGTTGTTTGAGCACATATAGTTTTTATTTTCAAACATTTTCCAGAGGACGATTTTTATTATGTACCTTCCAAAATGTTATGTTTATTTCTTTTCATTAAATAATTTATGCAAATATGTACATATAGTAGATAGTAATACTACCTAGTAGTTCTATATTTTATTTGTTAAAATATTAGTTACTTATGCAACTTTAAAATTATTTATTTTTAAATTCACGTCTATTTAATACACTGGTTACTTATACCAGTGTGAGTGAGTGATCGGGACGGGTGGTACAGGTACATATTAGATTTTATATAGCCTATCTTCTGTTAATGAACGACTATATAAATTGGTTTTTTTTTTTTCAATAATATTTTAATATTGTAACACCAACTAGCTCCACGGGGATATAGACAAGATTTATAGGTATTTTTTTTTTTTTTTTATTTTTTTTATTAAAAGAAACTTTGTAAACAATTAGCTTCGACAATTATGATTATAAATATTACATATGAAAGCAAGATTAACAACAAAAATAATATTACAGATAAATTAAATTTTTAAACCAGTCTGGTTGAAGAAGGATAAAAGTGAGGTAATAATTGGTACATTTGGTGGAGAATGGATTGAGTGTCGAGTTTGATATTAAAGGAGTGAATTAGGGTAATTTATAGGTAATAATGTGATTTAGTGATTATCGATAAGCAATAAGCTAGGTTCATCTAAACCTCACAAAAAACTATATGATTAAATATTTATTGTTTAATTTTAAATAGTTAACAGATAATTAAAAAACCTATTTTGTATTTGTGACTAATTTATAACAATATAATAACATAATGCGCCTGAAAGGATAACGATTTACGTGGTTATTACAAGTGGTCAACATAAGGTAAGCTCCGCCGCAATACGTTTTGGAGGTGGAAAGTCAACTAATTTTAGTGGTGGTGGCCGGGGGAGGGGACATTAGCATTCGCGCGGGCGTCAAATTTTGATTACGTCTCTGCTTATTATAGATATTCATGAATTTACATTTTAATACCAAATATAGCAAAAAATATATTGATTTTATTGTATTTTAAATACAATAGTGTGTTTCGGCTTCAGGGGTCAAAAATAAAAATGCCTAGTATCCAGTAGCTACAACTTTTAAAAATAATCGAGAAAAATATGAGATAACAACACTTGACAGTTTATTCTATTCATCTATTGTATATAATGAACATATTATACTTATTAAACTGTTTCTAATGATTTGTTAGCAAGATTAGATTATTAATAAATTAACACAATATGTTATATATTACAATATAAATTGTAAAAACTTCATGTGGTTCATCTAGATAAGTATTCACTAATTATAACATTAATTTGACCCAAAATTTACTTTAGAAAAACAAATGAAGAAAAGGATAATTTTCTTGAAGTAAATTTTCTGTTGTTAAAAATAATAGCAGGTACTTAGTATATCACTTTTGCCTGTTGTGTCTATAACAAACACTAATGTTAAGTACAAGATAAAGCCTAACACAGAAAGAGGTTTGGTGTTGAGTCAGAATAATATTATATACAGCAGTCTCGAATTCCCGTTATGTATACATTTTATGAAGATATATATTACTAAATAGTGAAAAAAATAAATATTGTGTTGGATATCATTGTATATCTACGCATATAAAGAAGTATATGAAGATACAATGGGTAGTGGGTATGTATCGTTATCATATAATGTAAAATAATTTTATTTGTATCTAATACTTAACATACAATATTAATATGATTTAAGAATTATTTTTTTCGTTTAATATTATTGTATATTTTTTTTAAATAGGTTTGATTAAAAAGGAAAAATAGTATTTTTATGTGTTAATAATATAGTGGCAAAGCTCAATATGAAATAATGTGATATATATTCATAAGAAAATATTTTTTTGCACTATCATGAAAAGCAGTGATGGCTTGAAAAAAATTGCATTCATATTAAAACACAAGTTAAAACATGTTTTGAAATCATGCAAAACATTATGACTATTAACTGACCAGTAGTATAGATATCACTGTCCCTTGAGAGAAACTGCCTCATGGCCATAACTTTTTATAGGGAGTTACCTTAATAAAGACTTGATAACAAATATGCGACAAATATGGATGTAAGCCAATTTTTCATGTGTTACTAAAATCCTGGGTTACTCTACTGATCTAATCTGGCCTTCTAAAATTTAGTATTTGGACCCAGGATTTTATCATCTCGCTATCAAAATTGAATTATTTATACGTTAATTATATGCTTCACATACATGGTTTTAGCCCAGTCCCTAAAATAAGCCAAATTTTCGTACTACATACAATATACATAGTCCCAAATCAGTCAAATCTAGTATACTATACATAGTACCTATCAATTAATAATAATATGTATTTACAATAAATAATTTCATTTAAATAAAGTAGAACCTCTATTTAACAAATTTAAAGGTTCTTTAAAAAAATGTGTGAAATAGAATTTTCGTCGAAAAAAACTCATTTTAAGTGTACAAAATGCATGAAATTAATAATACATGATATCAGTAAATAAATAAAAATAAATTTAAATTACCTATATTAAGTATGTAAATTATAGTTTTTTTTTTTATTCTTTGTGATCGAAGAACTTTCTGATATCCTGTATTAATATTGTTATTTTAATCTCTCTCTCTCTCTCTCTCTCACATATGTGCGCGTGTGTGTATTTTGATCATGATTCATGATAAACACAGGTTAATAAAATAAAAAAATATCAACTTTATGAAACTTCATAACTTACATGTGATACTTAAACAGTTGTACCATACATTTTGTAAGAATAACACAACTATAATTATATAATTATGAACAGATAAAATATCAAAATGTATAAATACACACTTGTAAATCAAACAATTGAAAAGACAAATATCAAGAACATAATCATAATTAATTTGCATCTAATAAACCAAACAACTTATATGCAACATAAACTTTAATATGCATAACGATACATAATATGATTGTATACTTCAATAATTTGAGACTGCTATGAGGTAATTTCATATTTTAATTGTGCAATTAAAAAATATCCCAAGTCTCTCACACAAATGTATTTTAATAATATAAATAATAAAAATATACTAATCATCAAATATGCCTACTATTGCTTCAATATATTTCATGAAAGTTATTCATAAATATTGTTAGAATGGCTAATAAATGAGTTATTAAATGCAACTAATTTTGACAGAGTTCATTTCAACTTTCTCCAGTATGTATGCTTATTTAACTAGGGCACATTCCAGGCATTTTAAATGAGCTTATAGTTTTTGATGACAGAAAACTATCAAATTCTGAATAATAATTTTTAAAAAGACTACACAGACATAGCATGCTGATCACATTCAATCATGGCCATGCATTTATTGATGTGTTAAGGCAGAATACAATGTAATACAAATTGAATATCAAACATGGCCTACTTTTTTAAAATAAGTACAGAATCTAATAAAACAAGAATAGGTAATAGATATCTAAGGAGTAAACAATATAACTAATAATACCTAATAATTTAAAATTTAATACAATTTAAAAACTAAAATTTACCTCATTGAGCCAATTGTTGTCAATGCAACTATTGACAATCAAACTGGACGACGAGAAGAAACACACAACACTCATGTACAGACAAACATTGACCATCAGCATGAGCAAACAGTTAGAACTGCAGGTCGACATCTCTTTGAAGCTTAAGGTTATCGATCTGACAGATACACCACCACAAACCTCTATTGCTCACTGGTGCACCAGTAAACTTCGAGTGATTATCTTTTGTTGTTTGGCAACCGGCGAGACGTCGTAGTACGTCCGTCGTCGATCATCTTCCGGAATGTCTTTTCTTTGTTTTCAGCGATCGTTCGGTGTTCTTCGTTTCGCAGCAGCAAAAAATCGTGTTGTTAAAAGTTACAACTTGTTGTTATATTCGAAAACCGGGATCGTACCCAAGACCCAACAGAAACAGATTAACAACAGCCACGATCAGCGTTATCAATGCAGACTGTCCAGACTGAGTACGGTTATCATTTTAGTTTAAAATCTACTGGGCACACCCATGAAGACTAGAGATAAGGAGGCCAAACTCTACCACAAAAAACGTCCCGTAAAACATAGCGCACTAATTTCTCCACCAGTCTGCGTGGCGGTCAAATCCGAGGCTGGCTCGGAGTATAATTAACCCGTATTAGATTGGGACATACTCGACTTTATTACATTTAAAAAATTATAATTAAAAAAATAATAATCGTATTTAAATTAGAATTACACCATCGTATTCAGCGCAAATTTATCTTTAAGAATGTTATATATTTACGTAATATATGTACATATAAATAGTAAAAAAAAATTTAAATGCTGTCTACTGCAAAGTTTATTTTTGTTTTTAGAGATTCTTTGGCATGATGAGAAGTGCTTGTGGTTCAAATGATCATCCGGATTCTGTCTTATTTATTCAAATGTTTCGTCTCATCAGCACATACTCATTAATTAAACCACCAAAAAATAGTAATGTAACTGGTGGAGAAATGATTGAAACATTAATAAATATTCAAGATTTATCAAATGTGAATGTAACAAAAGATACACTAGAAGGAGAGTTAGATTCAATTATAGACAAAGGCCAGTTTGAAGAACTTCCTGACGTTATAGCATTAATGCATGACCATGATTATAGGTCTACCAGTACTTCAAGTCAAGTATTATCATACTTAGCAGGTTATATAGCTAGAAAGGCAAACCGATTTACTAAGTGTAAAAAATGTCTCTCTAGTTTAAGAAACGATTGTTTGTCTTCATCTAGAGACAAACTTATAGACATGCGATCAAAGGGCAACTTAATACATTCATCAAATAATCTATTTAGTTTAATTTCTATTTTAGAAAAATCGACACTAGAAGCATTAAAAAATGAAGAACTTAATATGAATACTTTACTAACTATTACGGAAATGATTGAACAAGGGGATTCAATCCAATTGGTCGGTTGTGTAGATCATAAAGAAGAATTTTCTAAAGCCATTGTGCGATTTTTTTTAATAATGCGCATGTGTTTTATTGTCAAAAGAGCCAATTATAAAGATACGATGACTAGCAAAGAAAAAACAAAAAAAAAACAGGAAAGTATCTAAACTGTAAATAATAATAAAAATTATATTGTAAAATAATTATGTAAACGTGACGGTTTACATTTTTTAAAAATTTTTTTTTACTATTTATATGTACATATATTACGTAAATATAGAACATTCTTAAAGATAAATTTGCGCTGAATACGATGGTGTAATTCTAATTTAAATACGATTATTATTTTTTTAATTATAATTTTTTAAATGTAATAAAGTCGAGTATGTCCCTATCTTATACGGGTTAATTATACTCCGAGCCAGCCTCGGATTTGACCGCCACGCAGACTGGTGGAGAAATTAGTGTGCGATGTTTTATAGAACCAATTTTTGTGCAGGCGGCCAGCAGTGTTTGGCCTCCTTATCTCTAGTCTTCATGGGCACACCATTCATGAATCATGAGTAAGCTGATAGAGGCGGTGTTCTGTTGTAAATCATAGAGTAATACTAGTATCAAATACCTATGTTGACTGTTGAGGCGCAAACGGACGAGGTCTTGCAGTGTAGTCTTTTTAAAAATTAAAAATATTGTACTTAACATTTTTCTTATATGGCATTGCCATAAAATCGGGAAAACTGTACCCGTCCCGTACTCCCGTTGTCGGGCAACGAAACACGTCAGTGAATTACGACTTGCAATTAGCCAGACGTGTGGTCGCAGTCGACATATTATTATTATTTATTATCATCACTCATACGGTAAGGTTGTCATCACGGACTAAGATTTTCGACAGATTTCGTAAAATTTTGAACTATAAACGCTTATTAAAAAAAATTGTGACTTACGATTTTTAATTTTTTTCAGCTACAATAAGAACAACTCATAAGGAACCTTGTATTAAATTTTCAAGTTTTTTTGGTCGTACAACATTTTTTTACCGACACTTCAAAAAAAAATTCTCAAAAACATTGAATATTTCAGTGGTCTATAAATAACTCAAAAAAGTCAAAAATTTTTGAAAATTAAACTGTATATAGATAACACTAACATAAACATTTGGTGAAAATTTTAAGTATTTGCAGTGATTAGTTTTTGAATTACAACCATATAAAAACATCGATTTTTTTGAAAACTGTTGGAAAATGTTTACTTTTGACCTCTATAATGCACCAAGGATCTTCAATTTTACATCGGAAACCACCCCCAAAGTTTGAAATTGAAGCATTATTTCGACTAGTTATGCTGTACACAGACTCAAAAAAAAAAAAAAAAAACACACATCATTGTAAAATCAATACATTCATCACTATTCGTTCAGAATCTTAAAAGTATAAAATTTGATAGGTCTAAAACTGATTGAACTATTTAAGGCTAAAGTAATGTTAAGTTGCTATACTTAGACAGTGGCACTTATTATATTATAGTATAGAACAATAAGAAGTTTACCAATTGCGTTTTAAGAATTTAAAGGTCGAAAGACAAATTGGCAATATTGCGCTCTATACATTTTAGGGTTAATTGCACTCATTATACATATTTCAATATCTAAAGAAATCTTATTAGTCAGTTATAAATGTATAATTATATGATAAATATTAGTGATTTTTTGGGAAGTATCAATATACAAAAAAAATAATGTAAAATTGTAACATAAATAAACAAACAATTTTTTTTTTCACATTTAACAATTTTTGATCCGCAATAATTATTATCGTCAAAATAAAGTAAAATATAATAAAAATAAATGAGTACACCAACTAAAATTCCCGATACTGATAAAAAATATATTAAAACCTATAGTCACTATAGATAACTAGTAATCAATTGATCATTGTAGCAGAAAGATTTATAAAGTAATTTGTATGTAGGTGTATGTGATCCATAGCTGCCAATTGTCTTCCAAATGATGACTGTTCTAAAAATATGTGTAAGTGTAATGTTTAAATTTACACATTTTAAGATTGAGTAAATTCAGAAGAATATAATATATATTATTATAATATTTCATTATTGTCACGGGCAATAATATTATTAAAACGCATATTTTATGATTATCTTAAACTATTTTCAAGAAACGTGTTTAAGATATTTTATTTATGATTATTAAAATATACTTTAAAAATATTATCATCATCATCTCAAATGCTATATGGGCAATAAATAAGTTTTTAAGTTTTTGAGATTAGATCGTAAAACAATATTTTCATTTTTCATATCTGAAACTGTAAGTAGCCGGTATGGAAATTCGATAAGCAGTGAAATTTGGCATAGGCGTAACTCGAGGCTAAATACTGGGACTTGGGAGTGCTAAAATTATGCAAACATGTAATGGACATCAAATCGTGGGGGTTAGCCCCTACTTCACAGTCCCAAATACCATATTTAAATTTTATAACTACAATAACCATCCATAAAGCTAAATACCTGATTACATCAAGTACATAATATTATGTATGGTGATGGTGATGCAAATAGTGACAAAATAAAAATAAATGGTAAAATAACTATAAATTTTGTTTAATATATATTTTTTTGTATTGATCTTTGTAGCTTCGGCGACATGGGTCATTAGCTTTATACTTAAAATTACATTATACTATTACATGTTTTAGGTGACAATTTAATTACAATAATAAGGGAACTTTGAGGCTTATGGCTGTTAACTATATTTATTCTACTTAAATGTATTTTGTCTGTTTCGATTGTCCTGAGGAATGACATGATTTTTTCAGGTTGACAGTCGGATTATTTCGTATAAGTTCGTTGGTATATTTAGTTTTTCTCTTTCTTCCTCATTTGATCGGCATTCTGTCATCAAGTGTTTAACTGAGAGGGTTACTCCGCATGTGGTGCATTCTGACGGTGGTTGGTTCTTCATGAGGTGTCCATGTGTGAGGTGGGTGTGTTTAATAATTTGTTAAAATAATTAGGAATTAATTATACAATTTAAATTTTTTAAGATTTACTTGTATAAGCTATAATATTTTATAGCTAAATATATCTATAATAAAACACACTTACATTTAAATATACTGTTTCATATTCATACTAATATTATTTTTTGGTGACTAATTTATCAGTATTTCAGACTATTTCTGATGAATTAATTTAATTGAAAACATCTCTTTCAATATTTAATATCGATAAATCTGTAAAACGTTGTTGCTCTATACTTGCTCAGTGTCCTTAGCCAGTTTTTTAGACTACGCATTGAGCCATTGACGAGAAGCTTTCCTCACACGTAGCAGAACTCACCGGAATAGTTAGAGCAGCTATAGTAAAATTTTATTATTTTATATACATTTGGAAATATAAGCTCCTTACAAATATATTTAATAAAATTATAATTATAATAAAATTGGAAGGTAAGCAGTTCTAAGACCTTCATATAATTTTTAAATAATATCGAGCGATTATTACTAACATCGATTAAAGATGTACGACGTACGACGTACGTACATACTTTAATCGTACTGCTAACTAATACATCACCTAATGGCTAATACTTGATTTAACGTATTAATTCAACTAATGTCTAATCATATGATAAGTGATAATCATCACGAAAAAATTTTGTTTCTGCTAATAACGCCAGATAAAAAAAAAACCCGGCATAAAATAAAAAAATTATATTTTTCAATTATTGGTATTTTTGAACTGGATAATGGAGATGCCCAAGCATCCCTCCCCGGCCTCTCCCCCTCTGGCTAGTTACGCCTTTGAAGTTTGAATATTAGTAAATGATTGACTTTGAGACTTTGACTCTAAAATAAAAATTTTGTTATAGGCGCAACTGATCCATCTCCGAACATTACTTTTTTTTTCAGTCCTATTTGCTTTAAAATCAAAAATAAGTTGTTAGCACTGTACACATATGATTTGACGTTATCTCGTTGGTCCACCATTTTTTCTAGTCCCGGTCGTCCCCTCCACATAAAACAGTACGAATTACTTTGGTGCATGACTACTACACTTGATGCAATATTTTTTGTTGATAAAGAAAAAGAAAACTCCCAAGTAATCCCAGCTCGCGTGCAGTCGTGCGTGTTTTCACAGTTTTGTCAATCAAATTCTGTAATTCTGTTTTATCGTACCGTTGTTTCTCCAGTTCTCCACTAAGAAAAGTAAGTACTTACACTCAAATAGTAACATCAATTCACCATATTTATATGCCTCGTAAACGATCACTATATCCTCTCTCGTGTTTAATTTTCATTCCAATCTATTTTGATATTAATGACTCGTTATTGGGCACTTGGTCGTTCCAGAATGGCGCATGAAGAAGGAGACCCAGCTGAAATCGCAAAGTTAACCGGCGTCGGCAAATACTTCAACACTATTACGACCAAAGGACGGGTTAACGTAAGTCCTAATTAAATTAATTATAATTTTTGTAAACAACTCAATGACATTTCAAGGTCATGGTTTGATCTTAAGAAATTCTATACCGCTATTTTAGTATAACGAATCTAAAATCCAAGTATCCAACTGCACTATTACGAGACACACGTTTTAGTAGTGGTTGTATTAATTATTTTCATTCTACATTTTTATAGGGTATTTTTCTAATGATAATACAGTTACATAACGACTATTTTTATTACTTACCTACCTATTTCAATGAAAAATTTATTTTGTTTTGGTAACAATACAGTGAAAAAGATAACTACATTGATTTGAAGGTAACTAATTTAAAATGCTACAATAAAAAAATATTTTGGCATATAGTCTATAATCTATATACTATTTATGAATTATACGTTATTATATCAATGATAAGTATTTGAATATAGCTGGCATTTCAGCAAGTCTATGTTTTGATATTGCTAAATATTTACTTATGCTAATAATAGTTATCCTTAAATTATCTTTATTTGATTATTTGAGAAATTAGTTGTTAATGTTAGATAAAGGTAAGAAACCAAACTTGTACCATTTAGTTGTTTTGCACTTCTACTTAAAACGTATGATGGTCCTACTAAAATATTATTTAGTTTAATGCAGTAAGAATAATATTAAGTATTATAGATTTAATGGCCTGAGAATTTTAATCTTTAAAACATATAAAATTAGACTAATTTATATATTGAATGTATATAAAAATAATACAATATAATTATATGTTAAATTTAAAAATTATTTTTGTAAACATAAATATTAAAATAATTCCGTCCCTACTGTAAGGAAAATAGTATAATATGTGTATTATTCCCCACAAATATATATTTATTAATTAAAATTAATAATGGAAGCTGTGACCAATTGTGACATACCAATAATTTGTTTGCTATTCTCAATTCTGTTGGGGATAATAAATAAATGTTGCTACTTCCGTAGTTCTATTGAAAATTTTAATCATAATTAATATTTTAAAATAACATGCATTTTATGTATTAGTACACAAGAACCTGTGGTACACAGAAATTTTATAGGTAAAAAAAAATCTCCCTTTTAATTTAAAAATTAATTGCATATATTTGTCATAGTTTTGTGGTTTTTAAATTAAATTCTATACATATAAACTAACATATATATTTTTGATTAACAAAAATAAAAGGTTATGTGGTCAAGTGATTTGTGAACATTTTCTGATTAATATAGATTGTACTCAGGTATAAATAGGTTGAGAACTGCTTAATTTAGGTACATATTTTACAAACAGATATAATAGTTAAATGATATTATTGTCATATGTTTTAACGTACCTATGTAAACTCTAATAAATATATCAAAAAAATTATTAGTTGTCAATATTACAATAATTTACATATACCACAAAAACCAATTATAAATATTATAGCATACTTAAACCATGTTATTTTAATAATAAATTAATAGACTTAAATAAGTTAATTTTATTATTTAATTAAAATAGGTGCTATTAACTCCATTTTATGATTTAAGAATACATTTAAGAGGACGCTACACCCGCATGTGTTGTATCCGTCTTACAAGTGCGTAACATTGCTAAAACTGGTTCGCGCGGGAAAGAACCGAGAAAGATACAATTATAACTAAGAAACAATTTCACGACATAAAAAGGAAAATTTTGTCTGTGAAATATAGTTTTTATTTTTTCGATATCACTTATACAAAAAAAATTCTTATTGTTTTATAATATATTAATTTTGTGTTTTTTAAGCGTGAATAACTTTTTTTGTAGTTCTGATATCGAAAAAATAAAAACGATATTGCACAGACAAAATTCTCCTTTTTATGTGGTGAAAATTTCGTTTCTTAGTTATAACTGTAGCTTTCTCGGTTTTTTCTTGCGCGAAATAGTTTTTGCAATGTTACGCACTTGTAAGACGGAGACAACACATGCGGGTGTAGCGTCCTATTAAGAATTTGTTATTTTAGTAACTTAATATTTAAAATTTAATTTCTGTTTATTTTCTGTCTATTTTTTTTTAATCAAAATCTATAATCTCACGTGTCTTTATTGAGTGTATAGATTTTGAGAGAACATAGAAAAAATTCATTAAATACAAATTCGCTGGATTTTTTTTAATATATGACATTATATCTTGGACTATTTTGTAAGAAAGGTACTCTCGTACAATTACTTTTTTAAAATTATTTTCCGATAGTAATTTTGCTTAAAATTATTTATTATTTGTTGGTAACTAACATTTTTTAGTTATGCATCTGAAAATTATCTGCAGAAGTACAGATTTACATAATAACTAATAATAAACTATTTATATATTAAAACAGACTATATTTATGCATTTACTTTAACTCTTCTCCTAATTTAAATCATCAACATCACTTTTCTAAGTAGTAGGCATATATACCACTGTAATCAGGCAATATGTTTATGTTGTTTAGTTAAAATAACAAATGTAATTCAAGACATTACATTTTTGTTACAGATTGTATGTGCAACCTATGGAACCATTGCTGTTGGATATCTATTATACAAAATGCGCAGCCCAAAAGCAGAAAAACCTAGTTCTTCTTGAATACATTTTTTGATTAATTTTAGAGATGCTTCTTAGATTTAGGTTATATGTTTTGATTATTATTTTAAGATTAATTTCATATAAAAAGAATTATAATTAAGGAATCATATTAAATAAAGATACCACAATGTTCTTTATTTAGTTTGGATGTTTATATTGTATTCAGTTTACTCTGGAAGAGAATGTTTAACTTACTACAAATTTATAAAAATCGTTCAGATAACAGCAACAAAAATAGATATTTGATTTAAAATAATGTTAACGTTCATCCATTTGTTTGTCTCTTGTTATAACATGGTCCTCAAATTTTACCATATAAGTAGTACCTTTGTGCCAATGTGCAGTGACTTTAGCATTCTAAAAATAATAAAATACAAATAGAATAATAGTCATTTGATCAAGAACTAATAACTACATATATTTTAAGCATTTTGTTGACAAGAAACTGATATAAAAATATAAAAAATCAATCAATAAAACAAGATAATTCTATGTTATATCTATAATCAGTGGTATTAATTTATGTTAAGAACATACAGTTTCAACTATTGCATTGATTTAAGTCATTGACAACTGGTGAGATGTTATAAAATTACAACTTTTCAACTTTCATCTCTTAATTCAATTCCTAATTTTAAGGGAACCAAGTTTATGGTAGAAGCATAAGTTTTCACCATGTTATTATTGAATATTGAAAATTGTACTAAAAAATACATATTTACTATTTACAACAAAGGTAAGAAGCTTAATAGATTTTGTGCTTAATATATTTGGTTTATAAAAAATACCGAAAAGAAGTTAAATTTTTTTTAAGAGAATGTCACATTTGCAAGTGTCATTTGCAACAATTAAACACATTATAAATGTGAGTTCAGTGTTGTTAACTTATAAGAATTATGGGTATGGGTGATATTGTAATTTTTTTTGTAGAATAAAGTGAAACCTTAGAGAACAAAATGAATATTTACTAGTAATAAATAATATCACGAAATGAGAAAAATCTGTCCAAGGCACAAAAACGTAGAAGAAAAGAATAAGGAATAAAAATTTATATTAGAAAATAAAATATTTGTGAGTGAAATAACAATTATTAAGTTGCAAATGAAAAACACATAAGCTATATGTATTTATTAAATTAATTCATATTTGTATGTAATTTAATATTTTATGAAAGTATAAAATTGTATGTAAATGATAGGTATCAAAAGATTAGCTAAATGTCTAAATTTAATTTAATTAACCAGCTATTTTCAGTTTCTAGGAAATTATAGTAACAATAAATATAAATAATAGGTACTTACAAAACCTGATGAATTTAGTATTCCTTCAATTATGCCACCAACAAATACAGCACAGTTTAAATTACCTTTATCTTTAGGAACTGAAATGAATTTATTTACTAATGGTTCTTTTTCAATAATATAATAAGTTGAATCATCATCATTTGAATGTTCCAATTTGTCAGCTTCACGGCCAAAGAAACTCTGAAATTTCAATAATCATGTAACTTAATTATTTCCAATAAATAATAACCAACCTAACCAATACTTGAATTGCAAGAATATATTGTAAACCTCCTCAATGAAATAAAATTATTTCAACCAACCCACTCCTTCTAATTTTTATTAATATAGCTACAAATGTTTGAGAATAAAAGTTGTTTATACATATTTTTCAATTCAAGCAAATATTTAAAACTTAGACATCATACTTTCCAGAACGTAGATTTGATAAATAACAGCATATTCAATAGTTTTATCTCACGTTTGCTGTTTTTTTCACGTAAGAAATGTAAATCAATTAATTTTGTACCGACTTCTTGTCCCAAGTCAGACAACCTGGAAAAATGATTTTATTTGGGACTCAAATGATACAATTGAACTTAAATCTGCAAACACCTACCTCATTTGTAACTCATTTACTGTATGTGCTTTTCCTTGACAGTACTGTACCAGTTCAGAAAACATCAATGCAAAACAGTTCATGTTGATCTCGCCTTTACCTTTACTTATAGACTTATCAAGTATACTTGTTTTTTGTCTCATATTTGATATTTGGATAGGATTCATTATAGATAATGGTTGTGAATATGTAATGTAATTAGTAATAAACAATATTTAGTTGTTTTGGATTACTTTGCAAAAAAATTTACAATGTAACATAACTTATTATTATGTAAATATTAACTTGAATTCAACTGTTAACTACAAAAGAACGAGCGATAAATACCTATGTATTGTAATAACTTAAAGTAATTATATTTTATATTGTTCTAATTTTAACCACTAATTCGGAAATATTTTAAATGTTAAAATTTATATAATATGGTTATTAGTTATTATTAATTATTGTTAATATTTGGAAAATTTAATAATAATAATAAATATTAATTGATAATTAGTCTAAACTTTTAAAATCACTTAATCACGATTAAATATAATAACTACCCAGTAACTCTACGTAACTACCACACAGAATTATTCTGTGATAGTACTATCTCAGATTATATAATCTGTGGTACTATTTTTAATTTTGTCCACGGACTAAGATCTAGTGGTAATATTCTACAAATAGGCCGCGAGCAGCCAGCAGCGTAAAATTTGTTATTCTTGTGATGCACTGTTTTAGTGCTTTTAACTTAAGCCTGTTAGTACTTTGTAGTTCCATTTTCCATTGTATTGTAAATATTTGTAATTTTAAATTTATAATTATTTTGAGATTAATTTTATCAATATAATGGGCGTGTAGATAGCGCTAAAATCATTCGGACTCAAATTCCCCCCCGCACTCCCGCGACGCAATACATTTTCGGTTCACAGATATTGCAGTATTGCACGACTCGATGCCAGTCCATTATATCTTAGTCCGTGATTCTGTCTTAATTTTTAATATTTCATCAGCAGACAGCAGCTACTAAAATATCATAGAGTAATATTACTAAATAATGAACTCTATGTACTAAATTGCTACTATCCAAAATGTAATGTGTTCAAGGATGTTGTAAACACAAATCGGATTTTCTTAACTATAGTTGATAAGCCACTCTGCTTCGGGCAGTATTTATTTTATTGTTTACACATTTCACATAACGAATTGTTGAATCACGATTATACTACCGGTGTTAATTTTTCAGTTAACAAAATATTTATATTATTCGTCTACTTACTACTAGGTCCATCCATAATCCATAATAAATTGTATATAGTTGTCGATTTTACATTATTTAATATTTATGAGTTTTATGTTGGACGTGTAAATACCCTCGACAAAATGTTCTATCATGTAAGTTCTGAGAATATATTGTGTGAATACCTATATCGTATATATATTTTTTTGATTAGATCGCATTGGAACACGATGTTCTGCTTCATCCTCGGTACTTTGGTCCACAGTTATTAGACACTGTAAAACAAAAGCTATATCGTGAAGTCGAAGGCACGTGTACTGGAAAGTGAGTAATTTTTAAACTGATCTTTTATTGTGGTATAAAATAAATTAATGTACGAAACGTAATGACTTAATACAGTTAAAACATTGGCATATGTGAATACCTAACACTCCTAATCTCACATAATTTTTGAAATTTTTGATTGAATTTTCGTTCTAAGAATCAATAACATGTCTTATGTTTGAAAGTTAAAAGTGGTTAAGTGGACAATGTGCTCTATTGATTTTTTCCATGACAATAGAGCTATATGTTTTTCCTAGTATCAAAAAAGAAGATAGGAACAAAATATACCTTTTATAATATTATTGTTTATTACTTATTAGTTGTATGTACTTGAGTCGGTTAAATTTTTAATTTTTTAATACAATACATTTTAGGTATGGATTTGTAATTGCTGTTACCCATATTGATAATATTGGTTGTGGATTAATTCTCCCTGGTCAAGGATTTGTTGTATACACCGTGAAATATAAAGCTATTGTTTTTCGACCCTTTAAAGGCGAAGTTTTGGAAGCTGTAGTTACTCAACTTAACAAAGTAGGAATGTTTGCAGAAATTGGACCACTCTCCTGTTTTATATCTCATCATGTAAGTTATATATCATTACTTTATAATTATTAATATTAAACAATATTATTTAATTTATTCTTACTAAGTTTATACTATGTAACTAACTTTTAAGTTTTATTTATTTTTCCAGTCCATACCATCAGAGCTGCAATTCTGTCCAAATACTTCACCTCCTTGTTACAAATCTAAAGAAGAAGTATGGAACTTACACTTGATTTATACATTATTTTTATTACTCATACTGTTTATATTAAGGAACAATGAAAAACGAACAATCTATTTTAAAATTAGTACTGAGAAAACCATCAATGAATGGTGTACAATTCAATCATTTCCGTTTTTTTTAATGTAAGAACTTACACCATTTTTATTTGCTATTTTTGTAAATAGTCTTCTAGATGTCTTGAAAAGTTGAACAGTTGTTAACTTCTTATTTTTACTTATGGTGTATTAAATTGTTTATTTTCTACATCTCCAGGAATATATCAATCCAATGATATTACAGATAGATGAGTTGCGTCTTTCTTTTAATAAAATACATATTAAAATGTTATATGATGACTTATTCAAAAAATTTTATTCATTTATTCGTTGATAGCCTTATTTACTGAGTGTGTATAACTAATACCTAAGAATGAGATAGTTGATATAGATTTTTTCTGATAACAAATTGTGTTTCTGTCCACATATTGAAAATATGCCATTTAGTGCTGTTATTGGGCTTTTTAAAATTGTGTTGGTGTTAATTTTAAGTTCTCTTTTAAATGTTTTAATTTTTTGTTCTATTTTGGAGTGAAACTGTTATCTAGAACTACTACCAGTGATAGCGTGAATTTTCGATATGATAGCTATTTTTTTGGAGCAACCATTCAAATTTAAATTGGGGTGTGCATCTTATTGATAATTGCTTATAATTAATGTAATTTTAAGAATTAAGTTTATTTGGTATGGGGGTAAGCCATCCACTTAGTGTCGGTACTTATTTTAAAAAGTTTATCATAGAAAAAAATGTTTACTTTATCACTGATTAATAACTGTTGTAAGCTTGATTTTGTCTTTTGGACATTTATGAATTTCTGCGCTTTTATTTTAAAAACTGAATGTACTACTGTTCCTTATACCCTTGTTTTAAAATCCAATGCTAAAAGAAGAGTTAATACTCTAGTTTTTTTGTCTAATTCTATTAAATTGCTATATACATCCTCTGCTATTGTATCATATTGAACAATGTCAATTTTGTTGTCCCTCTTTGGAACTATTTCATTCCATTTTACCCTACATATTCTTAAATTTTAGTTTTTTTAATTTTTTTTTGGTATAGGTTAAATCTTTTATTACATTGTTAAACAAATAAACAAATTAAATGCAATTAAGTGGCAAATAAATTTAGTTTTTAAAGCTATTATTTAGTTTTATCTTTCTTTTATGATATAGTGCTATGTTATTATTTTATGTTATTAGAATATAGCAATACAACCAGAAGATACAATAAGATTAAAAATTGTTGGAACACGTGTTGATGCATCAGGAATAGTATGTATTTAAAAATCAATTATTTAATACTATTAGTATAAAAAATATTAATCGCATTGGTTGATGAACTTTTGTTTACTAGAGATAAATAAATAAGTTAAAAAATATTTTTTTTTAATCATTAGTCTTATAAAAAAAAAAAAACAACAGTAATCCTGTATTATATTTAGAGTTAAAAATATGCGTTGATCGGATAAAATAGTGTTAACTAAGTACTATGTAGTCTACAAAAATGTCTGAAATTGAATGATAAAGAAGTAGGTCAGATAATTACTTATAAATAATATATATCATAATATATTTAAATAAAAATAAAATTTCATTTGTTTATTTCTTAAAATATAAATCTATGTTATAAATGCATTTTACTAACGACAGTTTATTTTGGACAATATCACCTAGATTCGATGACTAGTGAGATTATAAATTTTTAGATTGAATATTTATTTATTTATGAATTATTTCTTTTAGTTGGTTGATAAATTTGAACTTGTAACAAATGTATTAAATATAAAATATTTCTTAAAGAACAATCCATTAAAACAATATTGTAATATTTATAATAATATAAATTATTAAATTATCAGATAGATGTAGGTCTTAAATAAAATTATTTAAAAGTTTATAACCTTGTATCTACTATTATATATTCAAAATTAAATGTCATGAATTATATAATATTTGTTTTTGCAGTTTGCTATTGGTACATTGATGGACGATTATTTAGGTGGGTATTAAATTGATTGTAAAACAAAAATTATACAGTTATTAAAAACAATTGTTTTCCTATGATTTCAGGGTTAATCCATTAAAACAAGGACACATGAAATTATTATTTTTATATTGTATACTGTACATAATAATGTAAAAATAAAATAAAAAGTAACAGAATAAATTATTTGTATATAAATTAATTTAAAGTGTTTTTAAATGTGTTAAAATGAGCTGAGGAGGCAATTTTTTTCTCACTATTAAAAAATATAAGAAAATTCAATTAAAAAGGTACATTCAATTAGCTTCTGGAAATATTAGAAATTATGGTTGTAATGTATGTGTAATGGTGCACCGTTGGTGGCACTAATAGCAGTCAATTGCTAGCGGCACCATATTATCTCTTTTCACCTAGCAGATTAAATATCATACAAAAGTTAATGTTTTTACCTAACTAAGGACTACAGTAATGTTATGGATCAAGTATAATAGTCTATGCCGATAAAAAAACTAGAGTACAAGCATTACGCCTTGAGAAAAAATGTTCATCAATTGACTTTATCATTTATATATACTTCATGAACCATACAATATTAAAATGTATCAAATAAAAATATTGACCGAAACATAGACCAAAGATCTTAATATAATAGACGCACTGTTATTAATTGATACTTCCATCAGAAACAAGAAACAATAGCACACTAATAATTGAACTTGTAGCCAGTGCCAAATCATTTTGTCTAAAACTAAATATTTATAATGAAAGAGATTTTAATCAACATCAGGAAAAAAAATGATTTAAATCCACAATCAAATGTAGACTTAACATGTAAAGACTTTTACTGAAAAGAATTTTTTCAAGTTTTGGACACTAATTAATTTGTCTTCACAAAATTAAAAATATTGTTCAGCTTGTATCCAACCACTTTTTAAATTATTATCATTACCTTTAAGTTCAAGTATAACCCTAAAAGTTGTAGAAGAAGTATTTTTCTTACTTCCAAAAAAACTGTGACATGTCTAATGTAACAGATTTCAACAGTGCATTATGTGATATAAATATATTGAGGTTATAGACTGAAAATGTTGAATCATTGAGCCATATGTTATGGATGTAGCCAATAAATTAAGGACTATAATTCCCATGGCAAATGTACTTTGCCATTAACACCACAGCTTACCACAGCATCAAATGAACAGCGTTTCAGCAAGCTAAAAATAATCAAAAATCATTTATGAACAATTACAGATTAAATGATTTGATTATACTTGATTCTGAGAAAAATATTTTGGATAATATTGAAATGACAAATATGATTAAAATATGGGAATCGTTAAAAGAAAGAAGAATCTCTGTGTAACATTAATTATAATTTTTATTGCACATACTGATAATGTTTTGTTTTAAATAATTTAGATATAAGCCAAACCCAATTTAACTGTGATCAGAGATCACTAAAACCAATGCACATTACATTTTTTCATAGGTGGCAAGAGGTTCTATAAAAATAAAACTAAAAATGTATGTTTGATTATGGTTGTTATATTAATAGAAAAATCTGGAAAGGGAAGGTAGGCATTTGCAGCAAAAGTAATTTAAGAAGAAAAATAAAATTATAATCCTGTATAAGATACACCCAGGGGCCCCACAAGGGGTAGGGATGGTCAGAAGGAACCATGGTACTGCGGGTCCCGGACTTTCGAGGAGCCCGGCGTTCATGCAAACAATTACTTCAATATATATAAGGAAAATGTTTCAAAATTAATTTGTATTTAAGAAGGGCTCCATTTTAGTTCTATGCCAGGGCCAAAAATATGATATGGTCTGCGTACACCGTACACACACTGAAAACTGCAGTCTGAAATTTGCATATCGTTAAATCCATAAAAAAATTACAATAATTAATTTATTAAATTAAAATTATTATTATTCTGAGGGCTCCCCAAGATAACATATCAAAGCTTAAAATATTTTTTTTAATAATCATTTATAGTGAGATAAACAAAATTGGAAGAGGATGTTAGCACCTGTATGTAAACATTAAACAGACATTTTAAGAAGCAAAAATAAAATAATTAAGCTAAGAACTAGAGACTATCGTTAACAGTTTACATAATACACCCAAAAATCTATTCATAGTAGGTAATTAGCTTATTAAAATATGAATCACCAGAGGATTCCTCGGTTCCTCCAGATATAGCATGTTAAATTTTAAAATATTTATATTAAAAACCAAATTATAAAGTTCATTATTATATATTATATATATATATAACTGTATATAACTAGTTATTTCAAAAACCAAAAATATTATAAATTACGTAGGCACTCATCTATGCCCTAAGGGATGGCAACAGGTAAATTTTTTTTTCAATAAACTTGTAAATTTTTAGCACAAACAAAATGTGTTATCCGGCGAATTGTGTAGGCAAAATTGGTACATTAACGAAGTGTTCAATATTATCTATAAGGTTAGGTTAGGACCTAACCGTTAGGTACCTCCATTAGTGACAAAAAGACAGTGATGGCGCACATTGGTACAGTAAAAACCAGGCCGCAATCTGCTGCAATTGCCAAAATCAACACTTCTTAGTTCTTAAATTCATTCGAATGAGCGAAATAACAACATTCTGTTGAACTTCGTCGCGATGAACGGAGTAAATGCATATGAATATATGACTTATATATATATATATATATCGACAGTGGCGTAATCACGGACACGACGGTGCACTTACACCCCCTGGTATTATGTTGCAGATGCAAAGATGTCCTTTTTCACCTGCAGATGCTTAACTTTATACCTATTAAAATACAATATCAACTAAATTTCATTGATTTGTTGAATATTTTTTAAAATTATTTAAAAATTTTGCCATCATCACTTTAATTAATTTCATATAAATATTATATTTTTTAATTTTTATATGTATAATGTATCATAGGTAGTACAGATATACAGCACATATACTATATAGTATTTAAAATATAGGTTTTGAAACCTACAGATTTTGATATTTGTTTATGTCATGTTGTCATCAAATATAAAAAGAACCTATAGTACACGCGAGCAATGCAATTAGCTTTAATTATGAGTAATATGACTTAATTTGTCATTACGATTATTGAACCCATAACAATTTTGCATCTGCTGAAATTTAATGGAATTACGCCAACGTATATCGAATTTTGTATATAATCAAATAAAAGTACCTACATCGAAACATAACGAGTCAATTATTGACTTAATAAATTTATTGAAAGTAAATACATAATGTTGAAGACATCAAAAATGTAAATCAAAGACCAGAGTTACAAAACTGAGAAAAAAAAATGTGTAATGTTGCAAGGGCGCCCCAGGTAAATAATATATTTTAAGAAATGAAAAAAAAATAACATAGACGAATACATTAAGACTGCAGTAAAATAATCTTTCGATTTTTATAAACCCAAAACACTATTCGGTATGATTAGTTTTTTAATGAATGATGAATCTGAGGTTTCCAATTATCAATAGTTGGTTATAAAATGTCTTAATATTGTGTAGACAAAAAAATCAAATAGAAATAAATTAACTTTAAAAAAATTAGGAGAGGTCCATACTCCATATAAATAATAAATAGTTACTCAAGTTAGTTATTCGATACTGTGATTTTCTGTCTTTGTCTAACATATGCGCGACATAGAATTATAGCTGTGCCTGGCCAAACATACTGATTGATATAGAGAAGCGATAATATATCTAAAAACAGATTTGAATCATTTCATGAAGGCTACTTGAGATCAACTTTCCCAAATTTTTGATTTTAACTTATCTAAAAATTTAAAAACTGCAATCTTATATAATTAAACGTTTTTAAAAATTTTGGAGATAATATTAAAAATTTGGTAAAATCAACCTCAAGCAATCTTGAAGACAAATTCAAATCTGATTTTAGAACTCTTATCGCTTCATTAGATCAATTATTGGTACGATTGGAACTAACAGAGAATAACGGTATCAAGTCCCCTTATAGACTAGGCTGAACCATCATTTCCTCCAATTAGTTGTTTCTTGTTTTTTCAATTATCATTTTAAATACATTACTATAAAAAATCTTTAGTCTTTAAAAAAAAAGATATAACAATTTATGAAGGACTTTCTATTTTATTTTTTTTCAATGATAATTGTAGATAATAATAAAAAATTTAAAATATAAAATATAAAATGTCATATATAATTGCCATAAATAGCAAAAATAAATCAATTTTGATGCAGTGTGAACTCGGCTCTAATATTTATAGGGTAATACCACTAATACCTGTACGGCTATAATGATAAATTCGTCTATAGGTAATCGGTTATAATAAGAAATGAATGAAATGATGCATTATTAACGATTGATGAAGATTATTATAAATTTAAGACGATAAGTCGGTGACTAATAATCCGAACCGTCTATCAATTGTCTAGAAAAACCCTCTACAAATAGATCGTACAAAGTTAAGTATGAATCCGAAGTTACCAGTCCGATTAATTTATATTATAAATTTGTTTTATGATATTATAAATAATAATCATATTTTGTTAAAATAGATGAGTACTTTAACTATAATAAAATAATTAATATTAAAGACATTTAAATAATAAGATAGGTAATATTATTAATGTGTATAACTGTAACTTGTAAGACGGGGAGGAGTGAAGCCCCTTAATCTATCGATATGAATTCATCCTAAATTTCTCCCATGCTTAGGTGAAAAGCGACTCAAAATCATTTTCTACTTTGTTTGTAACGCTTCTTAAATAAATAGGAATAGCGTATAGCTTTATTAAACACTATTTCGCCTTGAGATAAAAATATATAGTTTTAAATTTGTGTAAAATATTTAAGTATGTACTCATAGGCGCCCGCAGAAATTTTCTAGGGGGGGCAATGTTAGTATTTGAGGATAAATATTATAATTGTACTAGGTGTTTTAAAATAATAACCTTTTTTATTATACTCGTACACAATATAATAAATTTTATACTTTAAATTTGTTGTATAGTATATAGTAATTTATCTTAAAATCATTCAATTAAAAAAAATATTTTGAAAAAGCAAGGGGGGGGGAATGCCCCAGCTTGCCCTCCCCTGCGGGCGTCTATGTGTGTACTTTTTTACATTTTACATATTTAATATAAGATATAATGATATACTTACACTGGAAAATGTATGATTATTTGTTTTTATTTGGAATTCAAATATTATCATCACTTTAACACTACCATTGGACATTGGTAGTCTACCACTGGCGGAGTACCTCTATTGTACCGACGACACCATCACCGTATGCGATTATAGTAATTTGTGTTTATTTTTGTAATATTTCCACTTTGTTTTTGTGATTATACTGCCCAAGTGCCGATGCCGAATACTCAGTAAATTTGTACTGATTCATATAATATAATATGTCTTTATTACATATATTTAAATCGAATATAATATTATTTATTTTGATGCTACTAAATAGTAACAGTATTACTAAGTTTAACAAGTAAGCTCACTTGCGGTTTGCATTAACAAGTTGAATTTTTACATTTTTACGGCTTGGACAGCAATTCAAATCATATCCTTCAAACATAAAAAATCTTTTGACTTTTAAAGTTGAGAAGGAAGAAATAGGAATGTAGGATTGGGCCTCCCTTCGACCATGCTCGTAACGACGACGTAATTTATTATGAAAAGGGGTGGAGGAGGGGTTCTCCAGCGGCGATGCAACAGCTGTTTTGTCGTGAAGGTAGTATTTATGGAACAGTAGTGCTGGCGCGACAAGAGATTTTCCCGCGTTTCGGTTAACGGGTGAGCAACGAGCACCGAGCGCAACGTTTGAAGTTTACACCTTTATGCGTTTTCCCCTTCATGTCTCCACGTCCACGACCGTCGATGGTCGATCACCCTATTCTATTCACCCCACGAACCACAGGTGTAAATTACTAAATTACACCCGAGCAGCGTCCGCCTCGAATTTGCGCGCGCAATGTCCTCCCTCCATCGCCGAGCAAACCGAACAGCGCAAGATCGACACCGCGCGCGCACGTGACGTCAAAATGCCTCCCGTACATATTAAGTTGACTGCAGTCGAGGCGCCGTCATTTTACTTTCCGTTTAACCGCGACCGCTCCGTGCGTTCGCGCCCTACTACGATCGCACGGTACGTGTCTACACGGTAGTATGTGAGTGCGCCGCTAAGCTGATAATTCATACGTTATTACAATTTATTATTATTTATTACGTTCCATATTTCACGTCATAGTAGTAACATCGTTGTCGCGCTCGCGGAGCTTCAACGGGTCACGGCGGTTCGGGCTTTTCGGTCTCCCGAGTAGATCGATCGGGCGGGCTGCTTTGCGATCGTCGCGGTGATGTGCGCGAAACGGTAACGTTTCATATACCTGTTATTGCTGAATGCTGATAAATTGCGCCAGCTCCGCGGTTTGAATCGTGATAAAGTACCTATTGTGTCTGTAATTTTTTTTATTTACATTCGTTTGCCGCGCGCTCTCTTCCTACGCTGCGCCGCTTAGGAAAATATATATGCCAGGTGGATCGTAGTACGTCTGTCACGACGGTCGATCTTTCACGGCGTCCGCCTTCGTCGATAACAAATAGTAATGCCCCGATAACATGGGTAAGTCCAGGTTTCTCGGAAAACCTACAAAGACGCGGTGCCAGCGCTCTTTGATCCGGGTCGGCGTTTCCGATTTCGTGGACGTAGAGGCTAAGAACGCCCGGCTGATATCAATTGCACTCAACGTGTTCCGGACGGCGTTTGAAAATGACGAAGAGGTACGTAAAATAATGGTGAACAGTAGGAAAATAACTCGAAATAGTTATTAGTAAACAGTGGTTGTCCAATATCCATCGGTATTTTTTGATTTTTTTATCTGTGGCTGCATGTTTTCCTCTTGTTCCTTATCACGAATGCGCGCGATCCCGCTATTCCCGCTGGCGGAGAAAGGATTTCATATTATTATCTGTTATACGGTTTGATAACGCAATCGTTTACTATTATTATTATTACTATTATTATAATCGCTATATTATTACAATATTACACTCTTGTTTAATCGCGGAATCGCAGCAACAGGAGTTCATTGGATTCAGCAATAGTGACTGTGAGGAAATTGCCGATAAGCTGCGGACGACAGAGACTTGCGATCGAAATGCTGCGCCGAACGACCAACAAAACAAGCACAGCAATGACACTGTTGTGGTAAGTATTCGTTTTTTTTTTTATTATACTCAAGCTAAGATTTAATGAAAATAATTTTAAAAAATTTTAAAAAATCACTGAACATACTTTTTTATAAAATCTTTCAAAAGTGACTTGTTTGAAATTCACGGTTGAACTCTGGCTCAACCAAATTCACTATTGTTAATAATGTACAACCACTTTTTTTTAGGGTTCTCCTTTAAACTATTTACACAATTTTGCTGTCAAGAATGCAAATCATTTTAACTAAAACAAAGAATTAACTAGATATTTTTATATATATATTAGGTATAATTTTTGCTATTTATGGTGCACCTAATATTACATTCAGTTATTCATATTTTGTGCATATTTTATAATATCTAGTATTATTCTTCATAATGCAAATACTAAAAAATTAGTTATTATATTATTTTGAATCCTAGATTTATCTAAAAATAATGTTTGTCTTATTTCAATTTACTAGATATTGTTAAGTGTATTTAATTGTTGAGTAAAAATTTTATCTATCGAATCAAATAATAATATTATAATTTTTTGTCTGAGTTAAAATTATTTGTAAAATTTATATTTCAACATTAGCTACATTGCAATGATATTTAGATTCCATGGTAAATAGTTTGATAAAAATCATAATGTTGTAGGTTCAACCTGGTATTATAACTAAAATGGATTTTCCAACAGCTAAAAAAGAAGAAAACATAAAATGTAAACCTAATACTGAAAATAACAACACAACTTTATCTTCAGTTGTATCCTGTTTAGATGACAATCTTAATTATACTTTTGCAAAATCATGCAAAGGGGGTAATTATTAATTTCTCTCAACATTAATATTTTGTTTGAAGTTTTTAATATCTAAATGGGTTTAGGTCCATTGAATATCAACCAAACTAGCGGTGAAGTACAATGTGGTGTTTGTGGTGTTATTCGTTTTTATAAATCAATTGCTAAGACCAAAAAATATGGAGCCTACAGTTGTGATTCATGCAGAAAATTTATAGCAAAATCAATTGAAAATCAGAATTCAATCAATCGTTGTAATAACGATAGAGGTAAATTTGTAATTTATTTTTAATGACTATTTTTTATAGAAATTTATTTTTGATTAAGGTATAGGACAGTGCCGTATTCCAAATGGGCTTAAATCCCAAAACGGTGTGACAAGAATTGTGTCAACTGATTCCCGATGTAAAGCTTGTTGGCTTCAAATGTGTCTGAAGCGATTTAAGTTACCAGAAACGACTGTTCAGCGGTTATTAGACACACTTCCCAGAGAAATAGCTCCAGTACTTATGTGGGTCTTAAAAAAACCAGATCCATGGACTATAAATATAGAAAGTAGTCTTCAAAAAAAAATTCTACGAGATTATAAACTTCATAAGGAGATCATTAGTGCCTTACATGGTAAATAAAAAATGACATATGTTGTATATTGAATAATTTATGTATAAAACTGTTTCTTTTAGATGAAGACAGTGATGAAGGCAATGATGAGTTGCTTAGTAGTGAAAATGATGTTGATGAATGTTCTGATAAGTCTGATTCGGATATTGAATTTAATACAAAAAAAGGATGTAGTAGAAAAAAACCAAAGCTTGAAGAAAAATTAAATAATAAAAAAAATAAAAAAATAAGTAAAAAAGTAGAGGTTTGTAGAGATGTTCAACCAAATTACAATAAACGCGCCACAGCAGCACGATCAATAAATACTGCAACATCCAACGTATTAGAAACTAAAGGTATGCTTAATATTATTTCTTAACATGTTCAATGCCAATTGATTTTAGTCATTTCATGTCAAGAGTTTTTAGCTGTTGACAAGCCATTTGGTGGTCATTGCATATATTTTATTTAAATTGTTTTCTAAAATACACTGCTGGTATCCAACAGTTATAATATGTAGTCTGCTTTAGTATTTAATTATCAACTGCTAAGAACCGTTGATTTCTCGTCACATTTGTCTGTATTAGCTTAATATCATATTATAATATGGACGGATTCATGTTCCTAATAATTTTAATCACATATTAGCAACAACTATCAAATTTCTGTATTAGATGAATAAACTCTGTATGTGAAGAGAAATGTTGCATATTTATCTATTTGAATTGATGTATATTTATATAAATCAATATCAATGACTAAATAAGTGTGTGTTCACATTTAGCAACTAATATAGTGATTGGTTGCTTATATTTGTGTCTAATTATTTGTAAGGAATGAGATAGGCATAGCTTCATCCATAGTACAGTAGGATCTCATTAATCCGAAAGAGATTGGTAAAAGAGGTCATATGAATTTTTTGTTTTTTTAAACACTAGTTCTTATAATGTTGATAAAATGCCTTGTCCAGCAAAAGTCTAACCAACATTATATCTTTGCTGTTTTCTTCAGCCCATATGATGACTATATTAATATAGTGATGCAATAATTTTCAAGCCTATTAGGTTTACCACGTCTTTTTCGGATTATTGAGTTCTTATTGTATATGATCTAAGCCCTTAATTTATAAACCATGGACTAGTAAACATTTGTTACATTCTAAATTTAAAATATGAATGTGGCCACTTTTAAGCACACACAATGCATGAGTTATATGCGGCATTGAATGTGTTAAGAAATTGAGTATCAATTGTATATTTATTATTTTATTACAATAAAGAATGCAAATTTTTCAATACAAAAGGACCCAGAATTAAACATGTGTGTCGCACTGCTGAGTCTGTTTTGGGACAAACCCTTGCTACCTTTGGAAATGTTTTAGAAAATTCTCTAGATGTTGATGGTAACCAATATTTGTATTTAAATGCTTAATTTATATTAAACTAATTATGTAAATATTAAATACAATAATTATTGGTTATGTTAATCTATTTATATTTATGCAACTTGGCTTATTTAAATTTTTCTAATTTTATGCGTTTAACACTGGATTTGCAATGTAAAACTTAACGATTATGTTTAAATGTTGTTTAATTTAGTGTCACCAGTGGATATAATAAATTTTACTCATACTATAACTGATGAAAATATGACAAGGTAAAATTTAAACATAAAAAAAACAAGATTATTTAATTAATTGATACTTTTATTTTAGTGCTATGGAAGTTACCAATGCTATGGAATCATCTAGTACTCTCAAATGTTCAAAAATGCCAATACCTAATGATAACGAACAAGATTTATATTTATCTATTCAACCAAATGTGAATAGTCCCAAATTATTATTATTAATTAAGTTTTTTAATAAAAAATGTTTTATACCTACAGTTCTAATTTTTTTAGAGAACACTTCAAGATCTAATGTTGCAAGATCATCTAAATGCAAATATAGATAACACTGAAGATGATACAACTGTAGATTTGAATTTTCGAGAAAGTTATGACCCAGATAGAATTGCAGAAAATGGGTTTGCCATTGTGGGAACTGAGCCACTATCAATACCACAACGAGCAGTATGCTTTTTATGTGGAAGTGCTGGAATGGAAAAAGTAAATGGATATAGCATATTTCCATATTTAATTTATATTTATTTAATAGTTATATAATGGTTTATCACAATGGTTAATTTTAGTTAATCCACTGTGTTTCTTGTTGTGAACCTTATCACAAGTTTTGTGTTGATGGAGTTGGTGTTGGAATTTCATCACATGAAGGTGAATGGTCAAAAATTAGTTGGACATGTCCAAAATGTAAGGTAAAGTAAAATCATGATTATTAATAAATTATATATTTTTTAAATAGATAACATGTAGGACATAGGTTATATACATTTTAAGCTTTGTTTTATTGATTGTGTTTTATATTTATCTAATTACCTAAGCTTGAAACAAAATAGGTACAAACTATCACAAACATGTAAACTTAATTTTAAATACATTTAATTATTGAAATATATCTTAGAATTTTAGATATTGAAATGTGAGCACATAAATGTATAATTTTCAGTTTAAGTGTGTTTATTTATTAGTATTTTTTCGGGGGTAAAAAAAGCACAATTTTAAATTGAGAAGGTGGTTTCCAATAGAAAATTTAATCTAGTAACTAATTAGTGATAGAGATGTGCATACTGAAAAAACTATTACAACTCTGATGATATCTATCGATTTTGTCAGTCTTCACCTAGTATCTACTATACAATAGATCAACTTCCCAGATTTTATTATTATGTTATCTAAACTATGGTTTTTTACAGGTTTGTAAAGGTTGTCAAAAAAGAGGTACAACACGACCAAAATTAACTTGTCAGCGATGTAAGGATTCCTATCATGATCATTGTCTTGTTGATAAAATTGTTTATGATCGAAACAGGCCATGGGTAACATAGATTTTACATATATAGTATTAATTTTTTATTATTTATTAGTTATATATTTTCATTAATCTTTTTTTGTAGGCTTGTCCACCTTGTAGAAAATGCAAAAGTTGTCATGTACCTCGAGTTGATTATTTTGTTGGCAATTTAGCTCTATGTTCAATGTGCTTTCAATTAAGACAACGTGGTAATTATTGTCCACTATGTCAAAAATGTTATGAGACTGATGATTATGAAACAAAGGTAAATTCACCTGATTATTCATTTTGACTGATAATTAATATGATATTTTTACTCTAGATGATGGAATGTGCAAATTGCAAACATTGGGTTCATTCTAAATGTGAAGGCTTGTCAAATGAGAAATATGAAGTTTTGAGTACATTACCTGAAGTTATAGAGTATGTTTGCAAGTAAGTGTTATAATATATATTTTTCATTTAAAAAGTATGTGTAAACTATGAATATGAGCTATATTTTGTTATCATTTAAATATAACTTCATTTTTAGGAATTGTACCACTGATAGCACTATTCCATGGCGAGTTTATGTTGATGAAGCGTTAAAAAGCGGTTTTATGACTGTTCTGCTAATTCTGGGGAAAAATAAAAAAACATGTGATCTTATCAAATGGAGTCCTCAAAAACAATCACCGGGCTGTGTATGTAAGAAATTGGTCATACCAAAATTTCCACCCCTTGATGGACCTAATGTTGCTACATTTAAAACCACTGATGAAATTCCTAAACAATGTGTTTGTCATGGATTGGAAGGATGGTCCAAAGGTACTCCAACACTAGTTACAATTAAACAGAAAGTAAATAACAATGAATATGAATCCCTTTGTCAATTTAATGATGACATGTTAAATACTATTGATAAATTTAATGTGCCTGAACTTCGGCTAGAGTATAAGAAAATTGTTACCGAAGTTTTTCCATGGTTCAGCTCTGATTTTGAAAAGAACTCTCCTCGTAAAAGTTCCTATTCATCAAGCACATTACCAATCATAAGTCCACCTAAGTTCATACCAAAATTTTCATTCAATTTACTTAATTCTGATATAAAAGCTCTACAGGATATCATTGGTAACGATGAAAATAATTATTATTTGACTCCAAAAATAGAAGACACAAGAATATGTCAGTTTTGCAAGAAATTAGGTGAAGGCATTCCAATGCGAGAAGGAAGACTTCTTTATTGTGGTGATAATACATGGGCCCATGCTAATTGTGCTTTGTGGTCTTCTGAAGTTTTTGAAGAAATTGATGGATCATTACAAAACGTTCAATTAGCTCTTTCTAGAGGTAAACTAGTTCGATGTGTGGTTTGCAATGAAAAAGGTGCCAGTGTTGGATGCTGCTATCGAAATTGTGTGAAGACGTATCATTTTCAGTGTGCTAGAAAAGTATTTTGTGTTTTTAACGAGAATAAAACTGTCTACTGTAATAACCATGCATCTGATACTCGATGTAGTGTTAAAGATTTTACTTTGGAAAGACTGATTTACATAGAACAAGAAAACATTAAACAAAAACGTAAAGAAAGTTCAGAGATTTATATTTTAATTGGTTCATTATATATTAGTTCTATTGGACATTTACATCCATTTCTATCTGACAGTGATAAATCTATTTTGCCTATTAATTTTAAAGCCAAACGATACTATTGGTCAACTAAAGAACCTTGGAAATTAATACAGTATAATTGGACAACCAAGATGGAAAATTATGTAGAAAAGTTAAAATTTGACAAACTTAATTACACTATTGACCACAACGAACAAGAAAATGAAGTAATTGATCTTACCAAAAACTTAGATTCCAAACAAGATTTAGATATTAATTTGTTTACATCCATTCAGGTGAACGACTTACAAAAATGTTATGAAGCTTTAAAAAGAAAATGCCCTATTGATTCTACTTTTCAAGCTAAACGTTGCAAAATGGATAATAGTATTGATTGTTTTACTTACTCTAACTATGATACAGACTCTGAATTTGAATCCACCATTGATGAAACTTGTAGGATGGAAATATTTTCAAATAGTTACGGATTAAAACCTAAACCAATTCCACAATTTGATGGATTGTATGATTCAAGTGACTGTGAATCAGAGTTTGAATTATATCAACTTGACAATTTGTCTGATGTCATTGATGATTGCACAAATGACCAACCAGTAAAATGTAATAGATGTCATCGGACATATAGAACTAGTGTAAGTTATGAAAGACATTTGCTAAATTGTAATTTTGATTATGAAATAGACAGTGATAGTGAATCTAGTGATGATGAAAAATCTGACAAGATAATTGAAGATGATTGTTTGCCACTTGTAGATGAGGTAGTTGTACGAGTAGAAGATCATAATATTTCGCTTCAACAAAATTATATTTCTGCTACTCAAATAGAATCTGAACATCATCAGCAACAACAACAAGAACCACCTCACACCGTCATACTTCAGCCTGTTCAAACTTCATTTGTTCAACCATCTGTGTCTGATGTTCAGTACATAACAATTAATAGTACTCCAACACAATCAGTCATGCCATGTTTTCAATATCAAACTCCACCAACGGTAATTGTTCAACCATCAGTTATTGACCCCACTACAGTAGTTCTTAACAGTCCTCCATTAGACATGTATGTCTCTCAGAATAACAATTTACTATTTAGTTCTCAACCGATGATAGTTGGGTTGGATCAATATACTACAATGGCTTCAAATTATACTTTTACACAATCACCTCAAATTTACCAACCTCCCAAACCTGTAGAACCAATTGCAAATCAATATTATATTATTAATACAGAGCCAACAGTTTCAAACGAGTGGTCTTATAATATAACGTCTGAGATAAAAACTGAACGTAAAATGGTGTGTACTCAGCCCAAAGTCTACTCTAACCGCAAGTTGCGAATAACTGAGTGTTATGATACCAAAGAAAATATACCTAATAGCTTAGTGCAATCTATGGAAAATCAGGCGTTTGGTGTTATGAATATCATGAGAAATGTAAATCCAGAACCATGGAAAAGACCAACTATGAAAACTTATCCTTCAAAAAGAATTGAAGAACACAAAATTTCACCTAGAAGAATTGAAGAAAAAAAAATTCTTCCAAAATGTGTTGAACCACCACATTCATTTGAAATATCAACTCCTGTAAATATAACAGAAATTGTTAAACCTTCAAAAACTGATATAAATACAATTATGACCACTTCAAAACATACAGAATTAATAGAGTCTTCTTCAATCAAAGTAGGTGATTTATCATCACCTAAAGCTATGAAAAATGTTACACCATGCACATTGAAATTAGATAGTGCTTTGTCTCCACCCCTGAATACCAAACTCAAATTAAATTCTGCAATAAAAACCTTTAATGCGTTACCTTCTCAAAAAATAACAAAAGAAATTAGTTCTACAAAATTTGAAAAAATGAATCCTTCATTTTTAAAAAGAGAAAATTATCAGTCTTTAAATCTTCAAAACTCAAATAATTCATCAACTCCTCAACTACTATTTGGAGTACATATTCCTATAAATTCAGAAAAACCATCTCCTATACAACAGATGGAAAAGCCACAATTATCTTTACGGAAAGTTGAAAAAATATCAAATGTATCTAAAGTAGATACAAATTCATCTACATTAGTAACAGACATGAACACACCACCATTGTTAAATTCAGACAAGCAATCAAGTGCTTTAATGGTAGAAAACAAATCTTTGATAAATCACAAACCTATGGAAGTAGAAATAGAATCACCTGAGGATTTCAGAAATGATAAATCACACAAAGCGATAAATTCATCTTCTAACACCTATGAAAATATTTCGTCTAATTTTGACAAAGTTATTAACAATAAAAGTAAAACAGCTCCATCTAATAGAGAAATTGTTTCCAGTATCCAAGAAAACTCATCGCAAATGAAAACACAAACTGTCAATAAAACATATCCAGGACGACAATGGTCTTCATCCACACCAGAACGTGAACAGACAGTACCTCACTTAATGTTTGAAATGAGTTCTGCTGATGGTGTCTTCTGTAAAGATCGTTCACTTGTTGAAATTTGGTCAAAACTATTTGATGCCGTTCAGGTATCAAGGAGTGAACGTAAAATGCCCCAATTGTCATCAAGCAATCCATATGCGAGTGATATAACAGCAGCAATCCGATCTTTAGGCCTAAGCAATAATTTTTTAAAGTACCTTTTAGAACAACTTTCGGGTGCCAAAGAATTTGTTAAATACAAACCAGTATACCATAAAGGCGCTGATGTGGTTGGCTCTACTACTGAAAATCTTTCAGGGTGTGCTCGTACAGGGATAGTGGTTAGAAAAAACAGATATGATATGTTCAGCTGGTTAGCTTCCAGGCATAGAAAACCTCCAAAGTTATTAGCAAATAATGAAGACTTTGGTGGTCGCCGTGCTAATTCCTTGCCCAATGAGATGAAGTACAGAAACATGAATAAAGCATTGACTAGCACTATTGGTGTATATCGTTCAGATATTCATGGGCGTGGATTATTTTGTTTGAGGGACATTGAACAAGGGGAGTATGTCATTGAGTATACAGGAGAGGTGAGGGTTGTTTGTTGATTTTTCAATTAATTTTTCATTAATTACTAATTAACTGTTTCTTTTTTTGCTTTTGTAGGTTATTCGGTCAGAAGTGAGTGATGTGCGTGAAAGGCTTTATAACAAAAAAGGGATCGATTGTTACATGTTTAGGATCGATCAAGATATTGTTGTAGATGCGACTATGAATGGAAATTCTTCTAGATTCATTAATCACTCATGTGAGGTAAATATACCATATTATGTATTATGTAAATAAATAATGTTTATATCTGAAACACAAGAAACTTAAAGTTTTTATATTGATAATCCAATGAAATATTTTCATCAAACAGCCTAACTGTCATTCTAAAATTGAAACAATCCATGGTAAAAAGCATATAATGATTTTGGCCAAACGAAAACTATTACAAGGTGAAGAACTCACATATGACTATAAATTCCCACTAGAGGAAGATAAAATTACGTGTCATTGTCTTTCAAGAAAATGTCGTAAATATCTAAATTAACTATTGTTATTTTTAATATTTTGTTGTCCTACATAATTATTTATCAGTTATCACTTAATATATTATATATTTTTGATGTATCTTATAGATCTAATTATATATTATGTAGAATTAACAGTTTTGTAATTTTTTTTTATTATGACTATTTAATTTTGTTACCTTTTAATGATAAACGAATATTTTTGTAATACACAATTAATTAAAAAATTTTATTGGTTTGATGAAAAATGTGTAATTTAATTTATACAATAATCATGGTTATATATTAATGAACAATATACATCACACTTTTTCATCACATTGTAAATTATTTTAATCACAAACAATTGATAACATGTAAGTAGTTAATGGTCAAAACAAAATATACCTAAAAATATCTCGATTTACAATATAATAAATTAATGGCTCATTTAAAATTAATTAATATATTTAACAAGTAATTGATTATATTTGTTGTGCTAATAATCTTTATATTTATATGATGAATATATTTTCTTGTATTTATATGTTATTAAATTAAGTATGTACATTTTTGTTATAAATGTTTACCATGTTATTTTAATGTATTTTAAAACTACCTCATAAGTTTATTTTTATACAAAACTGATAATTATATTTTTGTCCTTAAGTATCACCTTAATTAGTATTTACATGTGATAATAAAGTTATAAATTAAATTTATATTACGCTTCACTTATTTTCATTCTAGTCCATAAATTTGACATTTGTTCCTTTTTGGATTTGATGTGGATTATAATTATTTTTGCCATGAAATTAATATCACTTAGAGTATTGAAATTAATAAGTTAATATATTATATCATTAAAATACTTATTTTATTTGTGCAGTATTCTACCTGTTATCATAATAAATAATATAAATAATATTATATTATTAACTATTGCTTCATTAAATTCTAAGTGGTTTCTATTGCAATATCAAATGGCTGATGAAATCTAAGTGTTTTTATAGAATATTTTCTAATTAATATATAATTTCATTTATAACTGGATTTTTTTCTAATATTTCTTTAGCTCAATAATTGCCAAGGCTCCAAAATGGTTCAAATAATCAATTATCAGACAATGTGAAATTTTTAGAATAATCACATTTAAAACAATAGTTATACCTGTATAAGGATGTGGAAAGAAAACTTCCTTTTTTTGTAAGCTTTTGAAGTTCACATTTTTAAGTCTACAAAGATGTTTACAGTTATGTATTACTCAAGTAATGCATTATTACAGTACTAAATTATTACCACAATAGTAGCCTGTGTTGTACACCTAAACAAATTTCTATGGGGCAGTGTAATAATTGTGTGTGATTAATGCCTGGTCAATATTGGAGAAATAGGTTCCTAAAATTATCTTAAAATCCCAATTCCAGATTACAGAACATTTTCCCTACATTTTACATGACTCATTAAATTGCTTTTACTCAACCAGTTTCTAGCACAAAACCAGGACAAGCAATCTCAAACTTAAAAATCGAGAACAAATTTCTTGGTATGATTTCGGATAATTGATGATATTTGCTATGAGCCTGATATTAATGTAGCTCAGGTTATAGATGAGTTTGAGAGTACTGCATATGATTTTCTATACATTTTACCTAATTTTAAATTGAAAATTTTTTTGTATTTTTTTTTATGAATCAAAAATTTAATAATGTTTCCATATTAACATTTAGAGGGACTAGTACCTAGTGTACACAGCTGCTGTATAACCCTGATTGTATCCCAGGTTCAGCATACCTACCTAAAGTCAAGAGTAAATCAGTGTGCATATTGGTGTACCTCACTTTGTAGAATAGTTTAATATAAATGGGCAACCACAAGTCACACATTTATCATTTGGTATATTTTTAATGTAATTCAAATTAATAGTTTTTTATTTTTATTGTAATTAGATAAAATAGAATATTAACAATCTGTAATATTTGTACATACAATAAGTAAATTTGATAAATAATAAATAACATAACGTAAGTGACGTGAGGAGGGAAGCCCACCAGTGTGGATACCCTCTAAATTAATAGTTAAAAATATAAACCCAAGTAAAAATCAACCAATTCAGAGATATGCAGAGCATGTCCGCAGGCAAAAGCATTTTAAGAAGCAAAAAAAAAAAACAACATAAAAATATAGAAGGAACACACTTACAAATTAAGACTGCAGTCTATAATCTTCAAATTTTTTAAACCGAAAAAATAGAATCTAGGACAAAATATCCAAATTTTACGTAAATTAGTAGATTACACTTTAACTTTCTAATTAATTAACTCCTAAATGTATAAATTACGTTAGTAGTATAATAATAATATATCACAAAATATACTGCACAAACATTAGTGAAATAGTCAAATAATATAAAATAAAATGTAAAACAATTTGTTTTTATGAATACAGGAATAATTTGCTAAAAAATGACTACCTACACTATTTTCTAAAAATTTAAAAATGTTTAAAAAAAAAATGTGTGTGTATGTATAGTGCGCGTCGATCTATGGCCGCTTGGCGAGTTTTGTTAATATTATATATATTGTAATTAATATATATCAACAACAATTAAAAACTCAACGCAGGGGTTTGACTAATGTGTGTGCAGTATAGTTTATGATGTTATTATGTACTATTAATGTAATTTATTTTACAATTCGTAATAGTTAGTAAATTTTTAAAAACGATTTTCTAAATTTTTAGAAAATAGTGTAGTATATTGTTTGACTATAATGACTAATGTGTGTGCAGTATATTTTGTGATATTATTACAACTAACGTAATTTATATATTATATATTAGGTATATTTTTATAATTAAATAATTTGATATTTGAATTAATTTTATTAGAAAGTGTAATTTATTAATTTACGTAAAAAGGGATTAATTTGAATATTTTGTCTGTGGATATTTTGACCGTTGGATATTTTGTCCGTGGATATTTTGACCGATTACCAAAAAAATAATATAAACTTGTGTAAATCAGATTGCTTTATAAATTGTTATAGGAGTTATTTATAGGAATTGGATTATAGGTTTAATTATACTAATAATATTTAAGTGGTCTTAATGATTTTGAGTTATTTCGTCAAAGAACCGTAATTTGTGTGTATGGTCTTTGACAAAATACATTTAAAAAAAAGAAAACCTATGTTAATAAGTTGAGACATAAAAAAATAGTAAAAATTATGTTTTTCTTAAATTAATGAAACTTTAATATGAAAACATTATTGATAAAATTAAAAGATATTAAATAAAAGTACATAGAAAAAGTAATTTATAAATTCCCCTAAATGTATAACTTACAAGTGTCTATTAATATATTCCTTCTTTTGAATTATTTTTAAGGAATCTCATTTAATGCTACAATTATTATAATACAAACTTGATATTTTTCAACATATTATTCATTATTATATAAACAGTTTTGATAAAATATTGATTTATCTCTGAAACAATCAAACTGTTTATATAACATTAAATACAACATAATTTACAAAAGTAATAGTTAATAGCTTTGAAGTAAACAGCTTAAATTCATACAAATATTATGATTATAATTTGAAATAAGTAAGAATTTACATTTTAATAATTGACACGTAAAAATTGTTTAAGAATCAGGTTTGTTGCTAAGTCAGTTTTTAATGATGTTGTCAAGTTCATTTTGGATCGCAATGACACCTTCAATTAATGAACTTTGAGCAAAACGACTATACAACATGTTTAGACAAATAACTAACAAATCAAATAAGTTCGCAGCAATGGATCTCCTGAAAAAATTTAATTTATAACAAATAAAGCAAAAAAATATTTTTTTATGATTGAAATAGTATAACAACTATTACCTTTGCACTCCTGATGGCCATAAATCAATATTTTGTAAATAATATCGAGCTAAACTCATGATAACTTCCAATACATGCAGCTCACTTGTCTTTTGCCACCGGGGATCATTAGTAGAGTAAATTCTGCAAAACAAATAGATTAACATAATGATTTAAAATGATTAAGCTAATAATTTAAACAAATACAATTCTAAATAGGAAAAAGATATTACTTTTTATATATTGCTACTAAAGATTCTATTGGAGCACCAATAGTTAACATAGTTGTGTAGACAGATTCCAAATCTCCACCCAAGTTACAGTTTAAATATTCCAACATTGTTGTTACATACTCTAAACAAAAATAAAAAATATACAATAATACAACATGTAAAAATGGTTAATTATTTGTACATTTTTGAAGTGAGAAGCCAACATGGATGTAACATACCCAAGTCAAATGTAGATGAATTAATTGGATGTGAACTAGCCAAAGACTTTATTTTTTCAAGAGCAATGGTCATTTTGTTGTGTTCATCAATATCTCCACAATCTTCCACAACTAATAAAAAAAAAATTGAAAAGAATTTTTACGGTCAACACACAAATGTTATCAAGATGAAAAAACAGTCCTAAAATATATAACTACCACCATACATTAAAATAAACTTTGGATATAAAACACTATTGTAATAATGTTTTATGAATTGAAATGTCATACAAATCTAAATTTTATAAAATAATCTCTACTAGACTGTTTGGGTTATAATATTTATTACACCTCCTGTAGTGACCGACAGCTTATAATTCAACTCTATGATTTTACCATATTTAAAAGGCGAGTAATGTTTTTTTTATTTGGTAAAAGATACTCTAACCATTATATCGAAATAAATGAACATTTAATTTACATTTGATAATTTACATGATCAATATATCTGTTTTTATTGTTTTTAATATTAAAATAATAAAAAAATATATTTAGAAACAAATTAAGTGTTTCAAAGCTAGAAAATTTTTCTAACACTCTAAAATATTCATACTTATTTTATTTGGAGGCTGAAGATCAAAACCTGATTTTCAAATTTATAATTATAAATGCTAAAATATGAACTTAAGTAATGCATATTTTTTAGTTTTGATCCAACCTGAAAAAGGTTCTGATCTTTCAGATAAAAACTTATTAACCTCCCAACCTTTTTAATAGGTATTAGGTAAAGTAGATTATTGGAAAAGTATTAAAATAAAGGAAAATTGGAAAAACAAGCACCGACACTGTTAACTAAAAATGTTAGCTTTAATTTTTTATACTAGTATTTAAAACTTACCTTTAAGTAAAATATTTTCCCAAATCTGATTGATTAATTCACGATCATCATGATTGGAAAGCTGTAATATTGCTAATTGAGCTTCCCATAAACTATGAGGTTCAGCAAAATTACTGTAAAGCTAAAACGTACATATTATTATTGAGTAACATTCTCTAATCATTTTTAAATACATACTTCCCCTAATGTAAACAGACAACTATTTAGCTTCTCAATAATATCAGCTTTTCCATCAATTTGACTAGACAACAATAAATCCAATATCTAGTTAAAACAATAAAGTACATAAGAATTAAAAAAATAGAATAAATTAATGTTTAGATCATCAAAACCAACCATTTTTTGTATTTCAGCTACTTGTAACATGTCTTCAACATCTCTGAGACTGGTAACATTCAAGGCTGGTGTACTTAACTTTTTACTACGCAAACATGCCATAGCCCGACCCAAATACATAAGACGATCGCTTAAAGTTAAGCCACACCTAATAAAAAAATTACTTTTTACTAAGTTAAAAATATATATATCTATTTATGAAAATTATAAATTACTCTGGTCTTTTAGCCAATGATGCCAGAACTTCAGCCGCTTCATTATAATTTCCATTGTATTCATAATATCTACAGAGTACATCTTTGATATAGTTATTGTTTTCATTAGATCTGGACTGAGCCAATAAAAACTTTTCCAAACTATGATGCCCCATTTCAATTGTTTCCTTTATTAACTTTTTATCTATCATCCATTTATACACTATAGTGTGCATGATTTCATCATCACAGGAAAGACACAATTTTATCAATTCAGAAACCTGTTTTATAACAATTAGACCAATATTGTAAATATGAATATATATGTACACATTTATAAAAAAGTAAACAGGTATATAAAAAAAAGTAAAATCAATACCAAATTAGAAGATTGTTCAGAAGTAAGTGCTGAATTTTCTAAAATTCCAGGTATTAAATTTGGTCGAGTGGGTATAAATACGGACGGATTTTTCACCATGATTGAGTATAAGTAATCTAAACTTGCATTTATTTCTTTATAAATATCTAATCTGAATTCATAACAAATATTAATCAACATGCTTCAAAAGTTACGTCTTTCAAGTATTAATAAATATAACTCTAATCAAACTAATTGAAGGTAACTTAAGTATAAATAGGTTAAATTTATATTACCTGAGCATGTAGGCACCATAACCTGGTCCATCTCTATCCAATACCATATTGTTGACAAAATAATGACCTCCTAAATTCTTAGGATCAATTTTTTTAGCACACTCTTTACATATTTGATATACGCCTTCCATATACGCACAATTTGTGTATTGTAAGCACACTGACGTTAAATTAAATTTTGGTGCCACTTCTTTCAACACCTAATTTAACCATATGTAATGAAAAAAAATGTATGATACCAAAATTTTTTTATTTTAACAGTAAATTTTTACCATAAGAGATTGATATAGGATACGTTTACGCTCATCCTCATTAACTCTAGATTGTGCTAATTTAATCATTTCTGAAGCCTAAAATAACCAAATGGAAAAGATAATTAATTATTTTTAACAGTTGCAAAAAAAAAATAAAATGTGCACAAAAATTTTGATTTATCTTATATAATAATATATTTTCTATGCTCTGATGTCTTATTTAGGAGGACATCATACTACTATACCAGCATTCATTGTTATGAGTTAGTAGAATGGAGACAATGATTTGTAGGTATGAGATCCTTATTCCTCATAATATTTCAGATTAATAATTTGTTTTTTTGGGACAATTCTATAATAAATAAAAATATACATTATTATTTTAAATATATACTTTTGCACAGGCAGCGTCTTCAGAATGATAAATGGATGGACAGACTTGTCGTAATTTTGTACTGATTGATTCTACAGACGAACTTTCATTTAAATATCTAAAATTAAAAAATATGTTTTTATTAAACATATCTCATTTTTATGAAAACTAAATAACAATTATATGCATTTAAAATTATAATAAACCATGAAAAATAATTCCAAGTTTCTTAAAAGTACACACAATTAACTATACTTTAAACTTTTATAAATCACAGAATGAACAAAAATTTTTTTTTTTTGAACTAGAATAAAATATTTTATTAGCTGTATGGTAGCCTAATTGGATAATATTACGATTATCTACCCAAAAGCGTAAAATGTTTTAACCCAATCATGTTTATACTCACGTGTCTAATAGTTTTTGAACCAAAGTTTGACACAGTTCTTGGTGTACAAGGATCAATTCTTTAAAAGTAATATTTTCCAACACACGCTGTTCTTGCTAAAAATAATACAGTTTTTAAAATTATAACATTAAACTAGATCATCTGTGGATGGGTTAAATTCGAATAAAACAGGATTCATATGAACATTCGGACATATATGAATAAATCTGAGCAAAAATTATCTGTCAGCTTATAGCCTAGTGGGTATACTTTTTAAGCAGATTTACACTGATATTATGATGATTTATTTTGCTATTAGTAATGCATTAGGTTGAGTTTATTTATGAAAAATATTTCATTCATTATATTATTAATCAAAAATTATTACAATATCATAAATATATATTAATGTTATTACATTTTGAGACAATACTGTACATTGAAAGGTGTGATAATTTTATAAAATTTGAAATTAAACCTTTCATTATTTTAAAATGACAGGACGAATAACTTATGAAGGCTATTGTATTAAATGCTCTAGCACATTTTTATTGACATTGATAGTGAAAGAAAATAAATCAAAAATTTAAAAAATCTTTAAATAACTCAAAAATATTAAAAATTTTTTATTAATTATTTGATGTTTAGGAAATACAAACAATATAAACATTTATGAAAATTTCAAGAAAATAACTAGTTATTCGTTTTTGAATTACAAAAAAATAATAAAAATAATTTTATAGATAACTGATTTCGCATGAATAGTTCGGTTCAAAATCTTAAATAACAAAAATAAGTTAATATTTCTAATTTTAACTTACGTCCATTAATCCTTTCACTATAACATTAAATTGATGTTCACTGAGTAATTTCCACAAATTAAACACTTCAGCACTGCGGACAACCAATTGTTTTAAGCATTCTATAGATTTTGATTCAGATTGATGTGCATCCTGTGTAGCTGTACGTTTAGATGCATCAAATGGTATTCTGGTATAGTTTGCCAACATTTTTGAATAATTATTCATGAAAGAGTGCAAAGTTTGCAAATGGCTAGCAACAAATGAACAATCATCTGGAGAAACAGTGTTGACAATCTAAACACAAAAATGTGATTGCTATAAATTAAGTTTTTATTTATTAATAGAATTCATTTGACTTTATTAATATATTACATAATTTTTTCCATCAGTGGTCTCCATATTAACAGCTTTAATGTTCCAAAGTGGTCTCAGTAAACGGCTCACAAATAAATATAATCCATTGTGTTTTGAAGAATACTGAACACTAGTGGATTCAAATGGTAAGTGTGTTATGTTTGTCTGATTTGTTATGAACGTTGGCATAGTTAAAGATAAATTATCTGGTCTGAAACCTGAAAATGTTATATTTCATAAAATTGATTATATCTCATTCATTCCTTGAGTAAACAATACATCTATAAAGGATAGATCAATAACACATATTATTCTCATACCCAGCTTATAATAATTATTTAATTTTACATTAAAAAAAATCCCCAAACATATTTGAAAAATAACAAATACAATTTTGTATACTGTTAGTTTTGAAATAATTATTTAAAACTTTTTTTAATTGATTAAAATAAATCAAAATTTGAAATTAATTAATTAAAGTAATAACAGTTAATAATAAACATAATATTTCCTTACTATTACTTTGAGGAACTCTTGTTAATTCATGTACATTTTCAGTCACTAATTTAGGCTCACCACCATGCGTGAAAAATGCACGAGTTGCGTATTCTTTAATCTAATCACAATAAAATATAAACAATTAACTATTTCTATGTATAAAAAAAATGAAAGAACAAACCTTTATATTTTTTAATGATTGATCACAAATGATAGTGAGACATGCGACACATGCTTGATTATCAGTGAAATTTTTAAAATATGTTTTGATAGCATCTGTTTCTGAACCTTGACTGCTGGCCAGTAATTCACAGAGAGTGTCATAAGGCCGAAGCATTTCAAAAATTTCCAAACCCTTTAAAAAGAAAACAAATAGTGTACACATGTAAGCACAATTTTTCCTTAAAATTATTTACCTGTGGAGCTAAAGTTATATATTCTTGGCGATTTTCAAATTGTTGACGAACAATTAGTGGTGGTTGTGGTGAACTTGGGTCATTGTATATTAATAAATTTGGTCCTACATTTTCCAGTGATAAAGGACACACATCCAAATCAGTAATAAAATATCTTTCACTAAAGTTAGAACTAAATGCATATTCATCAGAAGATATACACCACAACATTGGCCTGTAATTAGTTATGTCAGTGTTGCATGCCATTATAATAGTGCCTGCAATAACAAAAAAATAAAATAAAATACCTTGAATAACATTGGGCATACTCTGAAAAATATGTGTAATAGCTCTAGTATAACAAAAACGTTAAAATATTTGGATTTTATAAAATAGAATAAAATTATACCTCTGTTGTACAACACGTGCTGGACACTACTCGGTTTAGATTCTCCAATGACTCTGTTATATCCTGGTGGTAAACGTATATGTACAAGTTGTAATGTGTAAGGTCTAGTATTACTAGATGTTATTGCTCCAGTAGAAAAATACAATCTAAATCCAGACTTGGATACAACCAGCACATGAATGTTAGGTGATTCAGTTTCTTCTACGATTTTTATACAACTCAATATAGTCATTTGAGCTATTTCTATAGTTCTGAAATAAAAATTCCTTGTTATTGCTCAATTTGAATTAATTTTATATTACTTGAGTATTATTGCTTCACTACCAAGTTACTGTATATTGACAGTCTCTAATCGATAAATTAAATTTTTATGATTGATATTTCTTTGTACCATGAAATTTTACATGAATGTTAAGTGTATTATTTAATACATTTTAATGATTAAGGAGAGAGGGCAAATAATAATAATAATATATTATATCATAAATGTTGTCAATTGGTGGTCTGCTGTTACATTTTATTAACTTATTTCAAAATATTGTTAACATGTCGATTGCCATGCGGCCGCCGGCGTCCGTATAAAAATAATAAGGTATTGATAATTTTTAGACTGCCGGCTGCCGCACCTATCATTTGTAAGAGGCCATACGGCCGCGGGCTGCCGTAAATTAATTTGGATTTATATTATTAACTTTTCAGTGGCGCTACAATAATGATCTTGAAAATATGCTGTGGCGTAGTGGGAATAATTGCAATTTCTTTGATGTAATAAACATAAATTTAACATTTTTTTAAAATTTTTTTTCAAATTCAATAGTATATATGTTACGGGCAAAGTAGGAAATCCGGGCATTGTTATACAATGCCCAAAAATTTTGGCCAATGTAAGAATGATCATTTTAATACTCAAATTTGTCATACATTAACCGGGCATTGTACTAAAAAGCCCGGGCAAAGTGTACCCTGCCCAGATTCAAGTGGGCAGATATGATCTTCGTTGTATTCTGGGAGTTATACTTTCTGGTAATTAATTTTAAAATAATTTTAATAATAAAATAATTTTTAAATTAATAATTTTTTTTATAGTAAAAGATAATTTACATGAAATTGGAACAAACGAGGGCAGACTACATCAACTCTACAGTCGGAACCAATTCACAATATGTAAAGAGGTGTTTATCTAGGCTGATGATGTACCACCAGTACAAATTTCATTAAGAGAAGTGGCAAGAAAATCTTCTAATTTGGGTAGCCAAGGGTACGATAGGTGTACTTGCAATACATTGTGTAAGACAAACCGGTGTAAATGTAAAAGATCTGTCGTCTTTGCAACTCAAAGTGTCATAATAGTGGTGTATGTGGTAATAAATAAAGCAAATAAATAATAATTGTTATTTAATAATAAATTAATTAAATATTAAAGCTGTGCAACTTTATTTATTTTTAATATCTTTATTTTTAATTTTTTATATAATATTTAATATTTAATCTACTGTGCCCAAATCTAATTGGGCACTGTATACAATGCCCGGGCAACGTTAACTTATTCCAACTTTGCCCTTGAAAATCGGGCATTGTGCACAGTGCCCGGCTTTCTACTTTGCCCGTAACATATATACAAATACAAATTTATAATGAAACTGAAAAATGTCTTTGGCATACGATAATATTTTTGAGGCCACCAGCTGCTGCATGGCAGTCAACGTGTTAAAAACCAATTTAATGAGATTTTAATTTGTCACAATATTTAACACTTTATTAAGACCTACTATTATGGTCCAAGGGGTTCGATAGGGGGCCAAGCCACCCAGACATATTATTTCTTAATTTTTCATAGGGAAATTAGAAATAAACCTTGCAAAAATATGGAAATATGTTTGGACTTTATTATTTAATATATTTAATCATTAATTTGTATATTAAATTAAGATTACAGAAATACTCGAAAAAAATATTTTAAATTGAGAATACAGCGTATATTATAATTGTATTTGTATTGTAAAAAGATTGTTGCCCTTCCTCAGATATTTGTACAGAATTTGTGCCTGCCCGCTAAAGAAGTAAACAGTTAAGATATGCAGATTTACATCGGTGATTATCGCACAAATATGCAAATTGACACATGCCAAAGCCAATTCTCTTGTGGCTTGGAATAAACCATTCAATTTATATGCATTACATATTATTATTGCAGATAAAATATCCCAATATATGACAATGGTTAAGAAATAAGAATAATAAATCTTAAGGAGTCTTATTTTTTTGTGTTATCTATGAGCAATTATGAAATATTAATTAATAATTGTGCTACTATTAATAATAAACAATATACTGTTATTATTTACTTATATTTAAATGTATTTTTACAATGTATTAAAAATATCTGTGTTTTATATGGCTGGTGGTTGGTTAACAATAAATAAGAACCTATAAAAATTAATATTTACCTGAGCAGTTTTGATACTTGATGCTCGAGATTAGAATGTGACAGAGAAACAATTCGGCTTGTAGATTTACCATCAGATCCAAGATCATACATTTCAATCGAACTATTTTCACTCAATGTGTAAAGTATGTGGCGTGTATTATCAACAGCTACATCAATAATGGCAGAAGGTTCGGTGATCGCATAAGTTAAAAATGATGGTAGAATATATGATAGAGTACCAGTTGAATGACAAACTTTCTTACAACGTCTTCCATTTCCAATTGAAAACCATCCCAAATCTTTCTAAATATATTGAAAACAATACTGGATATTAATAATTTTTAACAAATCATCAGCATCAGTATTAGCGTTGGTAACATAAAACTTATATTAGGAAACACTTGTTTAATAAAAAATAGATGAGTATGTACACCTCTTATCAACAAAATATTATATTAAATAACAACAATACATAAATGCATTTTTTGGTATAATCAACAGTTAAATTTAATCAAAATCGATTATGTTAGCACCTCACATGCACAATACCAATCATATTTTAAAGCACGCTTATACTGATGCTGAGTTAAAAGTTAATACCAAAAGAAAATTCAGAAAATACAAAATGAATTTTTAATATTAAAAATTATTTGTTTTTATTTTTTTGTACACATAAGTTTAACAAAAATTGCTATTGACAATAAAATACTTGCAGGATATAACAAGTAAAACAATTTTATTTTGGTTTCACTATTCTTAGTTCATTAAATAATTCACAGGACCAAAATAATGATATTAGCATGATCTTAACTCGATTCTAATCATCACACATATAGAGATACCTATGATGGGTTAATCTTGAAAAAGCATTTAAGTATTAAACATAAAAATAAAATTATATTTTTAAGAAAATAATTACCCAATAATCAATTTCAAACAGGTTACCATCTTCACTTGCAAGAAAAATGCGTCCATTGTCAGTTCCAACAATTTTAGAGGTTATTACACCTTCAGTGGGAACTTCATAAATAGTATCTGTAGTGAGTTCTAGTTGTTCTACAGTTTTACCTAATAATAAAAACAAAATTATTATTTTCATAATAATTAAATTAAATATGATATAAAATACATAATTAAGTACAAATAGCTTAAATCAAGTCTAAATAGTTTTTAAATTTAATTGTGTATAGTAATTGACAGTCTAAATAATAGTGGAATGTTTCCAGTGTTGGTAGTAATGTAACGTGCGTTACTCGTTACTGTAACATAGTTACATTTTTCGGTAACATTATGGAAACTTCGTCATTATTATTTTTGTATTTTTGGGTAACGCAAGTGAAACGACGTTAATTATTTAGAAATAACTAGTCAGAAGAACGTATTACATTATAAATTAAATTTTTTTTTTATGGAGGGGGGGATATCGTGATTCAACTTCACGAAGCAGTTCTGCCCAGTATCCAGATCGGATATTGTAATTTTATTAATAATTTAAACTATTTAAGTAGATATTTATGTAATTACAACATTTTCCCAGTATAATCTAATATAATTATATAAATAAATGATTTTGTGTAAATATTATTTTCAATTTAACTGATTGTAAATTAGCATCGATTACAGCCTATACAGGCAGCAACGCCAGCAACTGCTATAGTTTATTAGTTTATTTATTTTTAGATCATATCTGATAAAATATGTACATTGACATACAGACAGACGGTCGTACGGATTATCGCTAATAACTATTGGTATGGTAGGCCAGGGCTTTTTGTCAACAATTCATAGATACATTATCAGAGTTGTCAGTGGTAAAAGTAACTTCATTGTAACTAGTTACTTTTGAAAAAAAGTGTAATGTTACACATTACTTTTGTACTTGAGTAACTAACAAGTAATCTAGTTACCTATTTTATTTTGTAACTTGTAACGTAACTTAGTTACTTTTAAAAAGTAACTTACCCAACACTGAATGTTTCTATAATTAATATTTTTTGAATTAGTTACAAACAAATTTAAGTATACTGATATAATATAATTACCATCAATACTAGTAACTTTTTTAAATGTTACTCCTAATATTGCTATGTTTAATCCAGTAGCTAAAACTAACAAATGTTTAATATGAGCTTGAAATACATTTGGTTTAGGTGGTACCAGTGCTACTGCAAAAATTGTCGAGTTCATTCCATCAAAATAAGATAAATCCGTTCTAAATATAAAATCAAACAATTAAACAATATTATTTGATCATAGTTAACAGAATATTACCCTTCACTATAATCCCATAAAAAGAATTCTTGATCAACTGTAACCCAAACTCGGTTAATACTAGGAAATATTCCCAACTTGCGATGAAAGTTTTGTGCATCTATATTAACAATATATAATGAAATAATGTGTAATTAGAAGTTTATAACTATTTACTATGATTAATATTCATTATTTTTATATGTTGCACCGTGTAGAAACATTAATCATGCCATGCAGTTAATTCTTCCAAAAAAAAAAAAAAAATGGATAAAGATCAATATTATAAAATTTAAAAAGTACCATTCCATTGCTCTATTAATGCGGCTGGTAAAGGTATCTTGTGTCTTGATTTAAGGGGAGTAATTGAAGGCATCCCAAGTCCTTCTTTAGGATAATCATATTCTGTACAACCACTAACACTTTGACCTTAAAATAACAGAAAAAAGCACATTTGTTTATTTTAACAGATGTTATTACAAAAATTAAAAAATTATAAAACACTTTAAATAACATTGCTTGATACTTACTGCTTTTAGTTATCTGCATTTTTTCAATAAGTGTTGGAAATGAGTCATCTGCAGCAAAAAATCTATCCAACATTTTACCGGATAGATCTAAACTATCTTTGGCTGATATTGATTGACTAATCATGGATATGGAGTTATCCATAGATTTTGAAACATTCAATATAGAATCCATCTTTAATCTAAATTGAAATGAATCAATAATATTATTCATTCAACAAAATATTAGAAATATACCAGTTGACAAATTCAGATCACTTACACTTCAGTAAATGCAGTGGCTTAACTCCGATGAAGATAAAAATTTTAACTACTTCTAATTCTAATTCAAACTAATTGAAGAATTGAACTGAATTTTAAATGATTGGGAATTAATAATTTATTAAAATCAACAATATGACTACATCGTGGTATTAAAAATTAACATTAAATAATAAACAAATAAACTTACAATTTAACGGGCTCCGGGCAGTTCTTCCTCCGAGATAACAAACCGAGATAATATCCTGGAGGAAACCATGAAATCCTTACCCATCAATTTAAGTGCATCGACGTTAAAATGTAAAAGTTCCATTTTTCTAAATTTAAAATATCTTTTATTGTATGATTAATTCAATTTTAGTTGAAAATGAAATACTAAAATTTTAAATTCTGTAAAAATCTTGTCCGGACAAACCGGGACCGTAAAAATCTAACCTAACCTAATTCAGACAGTGATAAACTCACATTCACGGTCTTGGAAGACCGGCGTGCAGCGTGCTCACTTTTCACAATCAACACAATCTTACATCCAAGATCTGATATTTTATAGTTATTGACTTGGTAATTTTCCTCTATATTGTTTTTCAAGAATTTGGTATTATTTAAAATCTTACATATCTATATTTTCCGTTCACAGTTGTCTACTCAGCGTTCAGTATAATATGTTTAATTGTAATTTGAGTATATTTTTTATACAGATGGCGTTGTAAATGGTACTCTCAAAGTCTCGTGCTCAACAACCAATGTGACCTCCCGAACTTGCCTATCGCACTAGCCACTTGTCTTAGCCATTCAGAGTCTTAGGTCTTAATGTCTTATATAAGCTGGTTTTAACATGCTTTAGAGTTTTACCATCCGTTGGTATTATCCTTAATCCTTATCAGTTATTACAATACCACTAATTTTTAACAGTGAATAATTTTACCTCCATAGCTGATCGATACCACCTGGCACACATTCCGGTATGCAGTTACACCGGCTATAACACCAAATTATTCAACTCGCAAGATTACGTGGTAGTCGTTACACACCGTACGTCGATATTTAGGCTTATTGGACTGGTCACGGACAAATAACAAAGCGAGAAATTTAATTCTACCATTCTTTACAAGCTGGACGAAGTAATGGAAGATTGTATACTATGAACTGAAATCTGTTCCATCAATTTTTGATTTTCATTTGTTTTGATGTTCACTTTAAGAGTAAAAACTGAACTGTTACATATTGGATTGTTTAAATGATCTGTAAGTTTAAAAATATATCTTTTAATTAATGTTATTTATTTGTAGGTATTTTAACTGTGAATTTTAATATATATTTTTTAAATTATCAATCATGTATAGCATCAAATTAACTTTACAATAGGCCTTACAAGTACTGAAACGTTGCTTCATCACTTTGCACTGATAACCTTTGCCTTAAAAAAAAAAAAAAATGGCACCTACATATCAGTTATTCTGGTTACCCGAACGATTTTTTGATCAACTCAATTATTTTATTACTACCACTAGATAACATTAACTATGTTTATAAGATGGCGTTAAAATAGTTTTAAATTCTTAAATTAAATAGTGAGTGTTTTAACGCTATCATATTAACGTAGTAAGTTGCAAAAATGGTTTATAAAATGTAAACTGTTTTAAAAGTAAAATGTAGTTTAAAAATTTAAAACCAATTTAATTTCAAACCGTTTTAACGCCATCACATAAATGTAGTAACTGTGTTATGTTATTTTAGCTTATTATTTAATTATTTGTAAACACTGAGTTTCGTGTTGAACATACTTATTTATATTGTTTTGCTTTTTAGATTACAGAATTGTTTTGAATTGTCAGTGTTAACCTGTGTTTAGTTCCAATAATAATTTTAGGTTACTGTAAATTGTTAAGGTATATAGTTGGGTTAAATCATAAAATATTTTAATTAAATACTTTAACACTGGATGTAGGTCAGTTGATTCGCAGTATTTTATTTTTTTGCCCATTTTTGTTTTAAAGAATTAGAACTTTGTTTTATTTGTGTTATGTTATCACCATTAGATTTCTAGTATGTTAGTACATAATAAAGCTCATAAAATTTTTGTCAAATTTCATTTTAAACTCATATGGGTTATAAAAAGAAATCTGGGACGTTAGACACATTCAATTTTTATTTATTATGAAATAATGCAGTAAATAAAATAATGTAATGCAATATTTCAGAATTTGTATTTTAATTGTGAATTTTTACATATATTTTTTATTCTTCGTTGATTTTAAATTTATTACTAAACCTGTTATTAACTAAAAATTCCATTTAGGCAAATGAGTTCATCATTTGCTAAGTTTCAATGAAAGTATTGAAGTGAGGATGTATAAATTTAATTGCATTTTGAAAATTGTTTTATTAAACCTATTATTGGTCCTACTGAGTTCCTAATTTATGACATCTATGTTCTGCATATACAAAGCAAATATAGATGGACTCATTTTGATGCACATAACATGCGTATTATTGACTAACTTGTACCCATTGACATAATATGTTACATAAAAATAAGTTATATTATTCACATCATTGTTATGTGGAAATATACAAATTACATAATAAGCTTGTTTCTATAAAAACAATTATTTAAATTTTAGTTTATTTAAATACAATACAAATCTATAATATGTACCATTTTTAATGATTTTTAGTTGTAAAAATCCCAACCTAATTATCATTCATTCTAAAGTTCAAAATTCATTATTTTCTTTGTAGGTAATTCGTTACTAAGCCAAGGTTTTGGACTTACCAATTTTCACTTTGGCTAAGATGGCAATAGGTAGCACAAATTTATAAAAACACTGTCTTCAAAACCTTTTTTGATTGCATTATCATAATAAATTCATAATCAGTGTAACATAAGTTTACCGATGAACATATCTTTGAGTACCAGTAAAAGTTCTACTTAAATTGATAGTGTTTTTTCAGATATTAACTCATAAACAACAGGTTTCTAACAGTTAAATTAAATTAATTATTTGTAGTGCATATATATTTTCATTAAATCCTTTGAACCAAAAATAACAACTGTAAATTGATTGATATTCTAATATAAAAAGTTGTTCTGTATCATCCACTTGACCACTTCCCCTCATACACATATTCTTTTGAGGAAATTGTTGATATGTATTATTATAAATTCTCCTTAAATTTATTTTAACATTATTTTTATTTGGCATCAAACAACCAATATCGTCAGTTAGTTTAATCACTACTTGCATAAACTTTAAAAGGAATATAAAAATTGTTTGTTGTATTTTCTTTCAATGTATGAAAGCATATTCAAGATTATGAGAATGTTGTTGATATAATGATATTTTATAATTTTTGTTTTGGATTTATCTGTTGTTACACTTTACACAATTGTATTATTTTTTTTGTTTCACGGTAATATATATTGAATTATTCTAAAATTTTTTTTGAAAAACAAATATGATAATCAACTTTGATTTTTAATTGAATTATTTTGATTAAACTCATATTTTATATTTTTTTTAACTATTAAATTAATGATAACTAACTTGTGATGGCCATATTACTAAACTATATTTGTCACTCATGCTCAATGTCAATTGTCCGTGTATTAAAAATATTAGGTGTAGAATTTCCAAAATTAATAAAACAATTGTTGTGTGTCAAATGTACAACTATCATAAAATTGCCAATGAACCTGTTTAGTGAAGCTTTATCTTTAGACTAAATTTTAAACTAAGGTTTGACCTATACTTTGGTTATATTTTTTATTCTTAAAAAATTATGTGTTATTATGATACTCTTTTATCTTGTTTTAATATTTGATTGGCAATAAAAATGTTTTATGAATAGATAAACCTCAAATAATCATGGAAGAGGATTTAAATGAAGTCAAAATCAATGTAAGGAGTCTGTTAACCAGTTCGCAAAAACCACTAAGTATTTCACAGCTTCAAAGAGATTACTGTGAACAAGAAGGATGCAACTTACCTTATAGAAGTTTGGGTTTTAGTTCAGTAATCGAACTGCTTCAAAATATGAATGATGTTGTTACTGTAAGAAGAAAATTATTTTTTTTACTCACTGTGAAATCTCTAAATATTAACTAATGAATACCTTTTTCTATATGTTAGGTCCCTACAAATCCAAATGAATCATCAACCTTATCTCTTGTGGTTGGCGATAAAACCAACCATTTAAGAATGCTTGTTGTTAAGCAAAAAACGTGTACTAAAAAAAAGAAGCCCAAATCAAACAAGAACAGTCAAATGATGCATAAAAGTTATAATAGAAACAACAGTTTTGCTGGATGTAATTCTTACAATAATACAATGTCATCTAAAACCAACAATTATTCAAACAGCAAATCTCAAAATACTAGACTTGGCTATTATAGATCCAATAATTCATCTACAAGTTCTAATCAATTCAGACAGTCATGTTCATCATTTAGTAAAAGTTATTCTGATTTGAAAAATGTTATCAACCAAAATGCAATTTCCAGTACTGGTTATGTGACAGATAAATTGCGTTCTGATATACAAAAATACATACTTGAAAATCAAATGGTAACTTTTTGTGTTATAGACGATAGTAATAATTTGTGTCAACTATCTCATGATAAAGAAATAGTCATATATTACCAATTACTATTAGGTGCTTCTTACTAAACATGTCTACTAAAAGTTTATTTTTCATTTTCTACTTAGGTATACACCATACTACATTAAATAAATAAAAATATAATATGTTGGTGCTTTACTAATTAAATAAAACAGATAATTGCAAGATATCATATTATACTATAAATCAAATCAATTTATACATTATTCAAGCTAAGAATCTAAATTACTGTGTCAAACTTTGTATGTTCGCTTATTCATTTCAGATGGTAGTTTTTATGGTGATTTACCTGATCTCATCTTGGGAAATACATGTTAATTGACTGGAATATGGAGTATATTATTATTATTATGAAACATTATGATTTATGACTTGAAAATTATTGTAGATATTTTTTTTGTTAATTTTGTTCTAATATAAAACTAAAAACTAGTATTTTTTTTAGTATTTGTAGAAATTTCTTATTTAAATACAGATATAACTAATAAAGTATGCTTATCTTGCTTACTATTAAGTTTGACAATTTAAATTTATAATTATAAAATTTAATATATACCCATATGTGTTGTCTCCGTCTTACAAGTGCGTAGCATTGTAAACACTGCTTAGCGGAAGAACCACTTGGCCTGTACTCTTAGTAGAAACACAAAAAGTTAACACAATTTCTGTGTCTTAGCATTTTGATTTGTTTGATATCTCCAATAAAAAATAAAAAATAAGTTATAAAACTTTTAAAAATCTGATATTTGTAAGTTTTTGAAACTTCAATAACTTTTGATATATTGATCTTATCAAAAAAATAAAAACACAGTGCCACAGTTAAAATTCTCCTTTTTTATGGTGAAAATTTGATTTCTTAGTTATAACTAGTTTGTAGACTTCTCAGTTCTTTCCCGCGCGAAACAGTTTTTGGTATGCTACACACTTGTAAGATGGAGACAACATGTAGATATCACATCCTCTTAAGAAAATTATCTAATGCATCATTATTATAATTAGTAATTACCTATAAATTATTTATAGGTGGTAGTATTTAAAGCACTTCATTTTGTAGACTATTAAATAGTCATTTTAATATTTAAAGTTGATAGGAATTGTTTTTAGTTCTGTTCTTCAGGGTTTATATTTACATTTAACTTGCATCTTTTTTTCAGCCAATAACTGTAGATAAATTTAAGGAAATTGTAAAACACCATCCTGATTATTCGGTTATGAATGTAAAGAGTATGCAAGAATTAAAAAATCTAGTAAAAGGTTTTTTAAATATAAATGATACCAGCGTTTCTTTGAAAAACACACATCACTTTGAAACTAATGTTCCCGTTCAAGACACAGGTACTTAATAAACATCAATTTTGAATAGTAATATTTAGTTTTATTTAATAATTCTTAATGTACATAATACATTTTGTGCTTGAAAAGCAACATCTAAGATCATTCTGAAAAAAAAATGCATTTTGTGATATTGTTATTACCTCAAATTTATTTTTTAATGTTTTAGAAATGTTATGAATTAAATGCCTATTATTTAATATTTTTTTTATATCCATAAAACATCATCTCTTAATTGTAACTTGTAATGAAATTACAAATAATATAGAAATGTGAAATGGAGGATGTCCCGTGAGGATTTACCCATTGCTATATCTCCCGAATAATGGTGATATCGACATTCTAGTTTTGTAATAACTAATAAGATACACAGGGATAAGAATTACATTTATTTCATATTTTAATTAATTTTAATGTTTTGGTAAAAGAGTTTAAAAAAATAAATTTTTTATTTAATTATTTCCAAAAAAATTAAAGATAGCCATTTTGTAGAGTTTATTTTTCTGAAAATATTGACGTTTCAACATTTTATTTTCATTAATTCCCTGATTTTTAATATTTTTTTTAGTTTTGAGAAAAAATGCAAATTATTTAACACTAATGTTATCATTTTATTAAACATGTGACCCGCCGTGCGCATTCCTATACGGCCAGCCGAATACCTTCTGTGTTCCTAATAGTTATAACTTATAAATTATAATCATATTTTAATTCTTAAAAACTAGAAAAAATATTAAAAATCAAGAAATTAATGAAAATAAAATTTTGAAATGTCAATATTTTCAGAAAAATAAACTCTACAAAATGGCTCTCTTTAATATTTTTGGAAATGATTTTTTAAATTTTTTACAAAACCATTAAAATAAATTAAAAAATAAAATAATTGTAGTTCTTTTCCCTGTGAATATTATTATAAAACCAGAATTTTGATATCTCCATTATAATCGTGAGATATCGCAATGGGTAAATCCTCGCGGGACACTGTAAATTAATATTTTTGAAGGATTTGGTCATGACTCATCAAAATTAGTTGTTGTGTTTAGTTTGAAATAGATTTAACTATAAGGCAGAATTATTATTATTATTTCTTTATTAAGAATAATGACTTCAAAATCAGTGGTCATCAGCCTGTTAGAATTATTATGAATATTTCTTGTCTTAAAACTTATATTTAATTTTTATTTTTTATTTCATCAATTAAATTACAAATTTCAGTATTTTGAATTATTAACCTCTATAAGCAATACTTATTGTGAGGTAAAATGTTTATTATATTAATAATATTTGTTAAGTCACATCATTAATTATTATTTATAATTATTTTAATGTTAAAATTCATACAATGTACTATTATATAATATATTGTGAAGTTTATTAATTAATTTTAATTTACAGACGCACAAACTAAGCCTTTAAAATCATCTGATAACTATAAGCAATCTTATAAAAATTCACAACCGAGTCTATTAGCTATAAATCAAATTAACGGTGATATTAAAAATGTGATTAATTCAAGACCATATGAATGGAATGATCAAAATACAATATCTGAATTGTATACACGGTTAACAACTAATGAATTTAAAGAAGATACATCTCACACTAAATACCAAAACGATAGTAATTATGGAATAAATAGTAAGATAAATAGATCAATTGAAAGTTCGACTGAGTACATAAAAATGTGTAAAAATCAAAATATGATGAGAACATTTCAAACCGGTCATATTAATACAGAAAATAACTCTGATGATGATCTAATTAATTTTAAAAAAAATATTGAATTTGTAAAAAAACAACCAGAAAATATAAAAGATAAAATGTTTGATATAGGACATTTAAATGGAAATAAATCTCAGTCATGTTCTGTTACTGTAAGTATGAAATATAAAACATATCATCAATTAATTCCCAAATAAAATACAGATAAAATATTTATTTTTTTAAATGTTAATATCAATTACAAAGTTATGGCTTAGTTCTTTATATTAAAAGTTTTTAACAATTATTGATTCAAATAAAAATAATAAGAAAATCCAACATAGGTTTTTGCTTCAAATTTTTATCTTAACTTTTGATTTTTTTTTTTAGTTATATCAAATTAAAATGTAATCATTTTTTTAAAATAATATTAAATTAAGATATAAAATAATTTTGTTTCTTAGTGAACAATTTTTAATTTGAATTCAGAATTAATTTTATGGTTAGAGACATTTAATGGGACATTAGTTAATTTTTTTTGTGTATTATTTTTCAAAGCTTTAGTTTAATGCTGGGTTGTTTTTTATTTTCCTGTAATTGAATACTATAAATTTTGTTAAGATCAATTAAGATTTTGTAATTAAAAATATTGTTGTATTAGGTATTAATAATTTCTTACTATCCTGTATTTGCTGTAATTTTCAACATTTTTTTGTCAATGGCACAATTATAGGGGGGTTTAGACTTCTCTGTCTAAGACTCAGCCCACTCCCTTAAAATCCTTAATTGATTTAAATATAAGCCTCTATGGTAGGTTGTAGCCTTCCAGATTTTAAACCCTAGTAATAGTTGCGCCTATATTTAAACTTTCAAGTAACCATTTTTATCAGTAATTCTGCTTAAATAAAAAATTTTAATATTTCAGACTAATGGTGATTCAAACTCATTTTTTCATTCTACTCCAAAGAAAAATAATAATGGTAAGTATAGTTATTTTATTAATTTATGTAAATTCTTAAGTATGAAGTTATATATTTTTATATTTTTTGACTTGAGTATCAGCTTGGCATATCAAAAATGTATAGGCAGTGCATCAGTTTTTAAGCATACCCATAATTAATGGCTTTTCACTCTATAAAGAAAAATTTTGCCTAAGGCTAGTCGCTGACTAGCAATTTTCAGTTGCGCGATAGTAATCACGCAATCGAACGATTTGTGGCAAAACACAAACTAATTAGTTGGTCAAACTGATTAGTTGCATGTGAGCTGATTGTCACATATCACTGTGGAAGTCACCCATGCAATTAAACTATTGCGCAATTGAAAATTGCTAGTCAGCGATTAGCCTTAAAGTTACGTACCATTAAATTAAATATTTCGATATACACTTTGCGGAGCCCCTATTTCCTATATAAACTAGGAACATGCCAAGCAAATAATAAAAATTGCAAAAGTAAAAAAAAAAAGATAAAGGGTTCACTTTTGAGGTCCAGCGGCCATGGGCATCGCAACACTATTTGCTATATATAATACTGCATTAATATAAGAATAAAAACTAGTAAATAATCCATTGGTGCTAATGTTAATTCTTATTTATTTGATGTATATTATTATTTTATATTTTAATTCAATTTATTTTCAAATGTAGATAAAATAAAGTTGAATAGAAACCAGTGTATTCCTGAATTATTGAGGTTACAAATTGCAAAAATATTCAATGTGTACTGTAATGGTATGAATATTGAGAACTTTAAGTTAATTTATACTGTAAGTCAATACTATATCGATTTGTAACTTTTAATATTTATATTTATTTTTGGTTTGATTTTTAGGAATTATACCATACTATTTTTAATCCAACTGATTTTGGTTTTATATCAATTCTACAAATGTTAAAGGCATTAGATCAAATTATTGAAATAAGAAATAATGTACTATACACAAAAAATGAGTTTAAATTGTATGAAAATGTGGATTTAAACAATGAAAATGTAAATACACAAGTTTTGTTGAATATTCAATCATTAAAACTTATGATATATAATATTAAGTGGACACAATAACCACATATTTTGTTATCTTCATCTTACACGCATAAAACAGCAATGGTACTTTCCTCATAAGGCTAACTTTGTTATAATAAAAAGTAAATGTAACTTTTAATGTAATATGACTTTTATGACTTATACTAGAACTAATGTACTCCATTTATAAATATACCTGAATCTACTACCACAGTAAAATAAGAATTAACTTTTTTGATAGTATAGTTTTACCGGTACATGTAGTGTTATGTTTGTGTAAGACTGAAGAAAAATTGTGGGTGTTCTGAATAAATTTACCTTCAATTAAAAGAATCAATATTTTCAGAAAGGGTTGTTAAATAGTATTTATTTAAATACTAAAAAAATCTCTACAAGCATAGAACAACCAATATTGTCTTTTAATCAAGACAAAAAAAAAATGTTATTGGTTGAAGTGTATAATCCAAGTTTATTTTATCTACAATTGCAGTATAAAAAAGTGGAACTTGATCGTTTAATGACTCAAATGCAGTAAATATTTAAAAATAAAATAAATTAAAACAACAGTAACCATTTAATGTTTTATTTATCTTTTTTTTTTCCAGATATTTTTATAAAACTAAAAATAATGATTATTTAGTTAAACTAGAACAAATTTTACCAGGTTTATTCTATGTAACATCCTATACCTCATTTTCAAATTTAAAACAGTGGTATAGAGTTAGAGTTTTAAAGGAAGTCAATTCAACTAATGTTGAAGTAAATGTTTTATTTAAAAAAATTAATTAGATGATTACAATACATATTTTATAAATTATTTTTATTAGGTAATTCATTCAGACTTTGGAACTATTGATATTATACCCAAAACTGAATTAAGATTTTTGGATTATAAATTTTGTAGCTTACCATGTCAAGCAATCCATTGTTGTTTGTCTGGTTATAATGAACTTGATTCAATTTCACTGGATGTTACAAAAGCATTTTTAAAAATCATTAACATTAATAAGCCGGTTTTGGTTATGGTTGATGATCATTTTATATTGGTAAGTTTTATAATTACAGTAATAAGACTGGCATAACTAGGGGGTTTCTGCAAAGTATTATTTAAAAAATATTTTGTAAATGGTGCCCTTAAATCTATTGTTAATCAGTTAATTGTGGTTTTTTACACTGCTTATGCTTTAATCCAGACCAGAGTATATCATACAGATATAGTATTCAGTGCCGGCAGTAGAGTCATTGGCGCCCTGGGCGAGTATAAACAAATATGCGCCACTCCCCATATAAATAGTAGTAGTTTTATTTTAAATAAAATATTTAAGTGCCATGTTTTTATGGTTTATTTACATACGTCAACAAATCATATTTAAAAAATATCACTTATGCTTATTGTACTACTTATAAATAAACATACGTTGTATTATTTCATAAAAAAAAAACAATCAAAAAATTCTTAACATTTAGTTATTTATTTATATTAATTTTAATTTTAAAAAAAAGATTCTAAACCTTGATTGTTTTAAGTTTTAGCATTGTATCATTGAGGCGCCCCCCCAAGCGCCTTTTTTTTTTCTATTCAAAAACTTTAACAATCGCCCTGGGCCTATCCCCAGGTCGCCCACTCCTAACACCAGCCCTGATAGTATTAAAACAGTAAAATATACATAAGCTTAATATTATATCATATCCTAAAATGTATACATTTATACATAAAGATCATAAATTAAAAGTTAAAAATAAATTGTTTTGTATGCTGTTTGGATAAAATGTTTGCTCTCAAGTCTTGATTTGAAACTAAATACACATTTAAAATCAATCTTTAGTTGCCAAATATATACAATAAATAATTTAGTTATTAATTTATGTTAACAGAGTAATCAGTGCCAAATTTTACATGTCACTTTGTTCCAACATAAATCTAATGATTCAATAAAATTAGAAAATATCAACAACGAGTTGTAAGTACCTATTTAAATTTATTACATAACTGTAATTATAATAGAATAGGAATAAATCAAAGGGTTTTTACTTTTTATTTATAGTTAGTTTGTATTATACTATTATGTAATTAATGTCGTTTTCATAAGAATATATCAGTTAGTCTAAATGAGCCTTTATTCAACTCTGAGTTAACGGAGGTAGCGTGGCCGAGCGGTCTAAGGCGCTGGTTTAAGGCACCAGTCTCTTCGGAGGCGTGGGTTCGAATCCCACCGCTGCCACAGGAATTTTTATAATTTTTTTACATTTCATTTTATGTTATTTTTGTATTTATATAATTTCAAATGATAATACATTTTATTTTATTTTTTTGATATCATAATGAAACCCACCTCGTTATACTTACATTTATCAAATAATGTTTGTCCTAACCTAAAAATAATCATAAGTAATAAAAACCAACATAGGCGTGCGCGCAGGATATGCCGCTGTATAATTTGCGGCTTCATTTGAGAGGTCCATGTTTATCATACCAAAGCATTTTTGATAATATACCTTATATAGTGTTTAAAAAAATGTTTTTAGTTTTAAATTTTCTCGCGACCAGCAAGATAATCCAAACTATAGATGTAACAGCTTTATAAATATGTTAAAATTATTTAAAGACATCAGTACAATATACATATACTTAATCTTTAAGAAATAATACATTTTGTTTTAATAAATATAAATCAAATTTCAAATTACTTATTTCTACAGTGTATCGTTTAATATTCTACTATATAAAACTATGTGTGGTTTTACTGGTTTTAGATTCTAAGGGAGCAAAGAAGCTGAGTAGCATATATTTTAAAAACTTAGATTGTAGATTGACTATTGTCTATACGTGGTAAAAGAAAATGTTTAACGGCTCAGAATCGTTTTTTAAAGTAAATTATTTTACGTGCGTGATTTTTATATATTTATTATTGAGGGTCTCTATTTTTCTTATTGCATAACCTGCGAATAAAGTTTGCGTACGCTCATGAAACCCAATAAAAATGTACTTTATAATCCATTGTAAATTGTAATTCCTTCTAATTATATAAAATAATTATTAACACTTCCACTATTATAATTACTAATTATACATTTTTTTCGGAAATAATCGATTAGATATTTTTTTAAAGTTTAGTTATCAATAACTAAACTAGTTTTTTACTTTAATATATTTTATAGCATATTAAGTTATTCATAATTTTTTTCAAAGGGTGTTGGATGTTAACAATATTTTCGACGTTTATATTATATACATATAAAAAACGATAATCAAATCGGGATTCACAATCGAGCGGCTTCTTGATATTATTTCTTGTTGGTAGGTAGCGATCGTTTAAAAAAATATAATCCATTACGATCATAAATCACATATCAATCTAAAGCGTTCAATAAACCATTAAAAAAAAAAAAGAAAGACGATGGTCGGTATAAAAATCATTAAATATTAATCATTGGTATTAGAGACGTGTCTTGGTGGTAATTATAATGACGTGTGTAACATAATTAGTTATAATCGGTCTTTGTAACTAGGTATTTATGTGTTTTTGAAAAATAATAATATTTTTGTATAATGTTAAGCTTAAAATATTTAAACCATTACATTTTTACAAAAAACCTTATTTTTACTATTTATATTGTAGCAATTTTTATAATATTTTAATCAAAACCTATATTAACGCATTTGACTTTTTTACAGAACTATTTGGCACTTGAATCGTTGAGAAATAGACTATATAATCACTTTTATCAAACAAGACTTAACGGTGCTGCTGCGAGTTTTTCAATTTCGTCTATAGATGATTTTATTATTCAACTTATAATTATATAAGTTATAAATATTCAATTTTTTTTTAGTTTAAGTTTTTTTAACTCTTGTACTAGTATTATTATTTTTTTTTTAATTGAAGTAACGGGTGGCCTTTCAGTTGACCAATATTTGTTGCAGTCACTTTTTAAATGCAAACCATTACCACTCGTACACAGTACATATTGAAAATAATGTACAACTAATATGGAACTCATTTTGTACTAGTTAATAACATGAAAACAATTTGTAGTGGGTATCGCCCCAACCATGTATACTCGATAATGTACGCGTGTTTATAATATTGCACTGCTCCCCTACCCTAAAAAACGAGCCATTTTTTTATAAAATTGTTACTATTATTATTTCGTCGTCGATGCTGTATGACATATATTTTAAGTGTGTGTACAATTTACCCGTGACGTTTCTACGTCTATTGTTCGAGATTTATGTGATTTATGTATTTATTGTATCCATGTTTTCTTTGGCAAGTATACCTACTTATTGTGTATTCCTACCATGTAACTATTTCATACGTCACATCAGTTAATTATTCGCACTTGTCGTAGAACCATATTAATATGTACCTGCTATTATACGTGCGATATTATAAATTATCGTATTTATAATTGTTTGATTTGCAATTGGAATAAATCGTACGCTCCTCATTTAATAATACATAATATCTATGTTTTTCGTGTACCGCAACGACGTCATAATATTAATAACATTATTATTATAATTTTATAGTATCGTGGCGGTATTGATATTGTTTCCATAATAAATAGACTCTATATTAACCTTATTATTATATTATTAATTGTTTACTTAATTTGACATTGTACTATGACGTTATATTAACTTATATTTTAAAATCGCGTATATTTCTAAAGATATAATTATGTATTTTTTTTTCTCAAATAAAACTGTTTTCAATCATTGTAAAGTACAAAAATGTTTATTGTATTTTTTTTCTCATCGTATATCAGTTATGCAGTTATAACTCATGGAAATGGAACTCCAATAACAAAGAAACTAAAACAATATTTTCGAGGGCCATTCTAGTTAAAATAGGTGCGTGTGTTGAGAACGAGAAAATTCATAATGTAGGAGCAAGTTAATTATATGTACTAAAATAATTAAGCGCGTTAGGTCAGTGGCGGTTTTGAGGGGAGGGGGTGACGTGGCGATTACCCTTCCCTAGGGAATTTTTTTACTTAAATTATAGCGCCGTATGATAGAATGAACATGAAATTCATGTCGTAGCTATAACATTAAACTTATAAATAAATGATACAAAAAAAAGGTATTTTTTTAATATGATAATGGGAAATATATATTTAGTTACGTCTTTGTTATTACCTATCAATCTATGATACCAATTCACGTATCTGGTCGGAATTTTTTTAGTTTTCGACCACATATACTATATAGGTACGTTTGTTGGTATTCACTGTTTATTATTATCATTGTGGTCGTTTTCTAGCCGTGCCGTACCCATCTTTTGCGTACCACACGGTCCACGCGGAACTTAAACATGATAATAATATTGTTATAATTACGGCCGCACGATGTGAACATATTATAATATTATGCGATGCCGGTACCTATACTTAAACAATAAAATTATGACTAACTCGCCCGGGACGGTTTATTATACGTAACATTAGTACACGCACAAAATAGTATAATATATTATTATGCATTCGCGTATATTATACCGATGTATAGTTGTGCTTATAGTGCTTAATATACACAATAGTAATAATAATAATATATCTCATCTCCATCACCGGTCAGGCATGTAGGTATATAATATGATGTTATATAATGCGGGGCCAGCCGTTTGACGCACCTCTTCGCGGGTATTTACACGCCAAAATTATTATTACACGTATCCGCTGTATGCGATATTTTATTTTTCGTGTATATTATTTGTGACGTGACGCCTATCCTAATTGCGAGGGCGTCGTACGTATGTGCGCGAATAAAATTATAATAAATTATGTACTTGCGATTTTTTTTCGTCTTTGCATCATTGAATTCGGCGCGTTCAAATGGATTGTGCCCAAAAAGTAAAATCGATGTAAAATATTTTTTTTTTCCATCAAAGCTAATTATACTGCCGTGGGTTGCTAGGTAGGTGGGTCGGACCCGTTTCGCCCAAAATCGACCTTTCACGTTTTTCCCAGACACCCGTTTCGACTAAAGGCGTTTTATTCGTCTTTAAATTAAGTGGAAAATGGTTATTAAACAATATAATATAATTGTTTTTTTGTTTAAATGCTGTTATTTTTATCACCTCAAAAAGTTATGAGTCATAACTCATGACAGACACAAAAATAAAAAAGACTAATTTTTAAAAATCAATATCTCATGATTGGGGTCAGTGGCGTGGTGGACTATAAATATTCCAGAGGCAACCCCCCATATAGATGACCCACCCCACATGTATTTGCATGTAAATAAGTACAATCCTTGATACCCACCCCCCAATATTTGAAAAATCCCAGTGGCAATTGCCTCTGAAATTACTCTGCCACGCCACTGATTGGGGTAAAAAGGTGCATTCTAAATAAATTAATAAAAGTAAGAAACTAATAACTGTGCCGTAACACACCGATGGCCAATATGAATTTCTGAATAAAACGGTCGTACTGTTTGTACTAGCTGCAGCTGTAGTATATTCAATAATTCGATGTTGACATCATATCAGTATTTTACTTGTATTAACGTATCACGTATCTATTAGTCATATATTTGTACTAAACTAAAGTAAAACCACACCTGAAAGCAGCACCTGATGTGTTGTTAACTAATTAATTTATATCAGTATATCACTATACTTCTATAATACTCAAACGAACACAAATACAAAAAATACCTACTTTATCTTATATTTCCACCAGAACTTCATTAAATATGTTTATTGGAAATATTTTTACCATGTTTGGTAAGTTTGGTTATCAAAATTTTTATAGAAGAAAAACGAAAATCAGATCTTGACTAATTATGGGAAAATGTAATATAATTGTTCTATAATGATATAATTTATAAATTCGAAGAAGTGTAGCTGATGCCGTGATCGACTCGTTAACTGGTCCACTAATCACTACTATACCCTGCCATGAAGTGATATTATTGCATAGGTTCTTCAAACAAGCCAACCATGTGACCTATGTAGGTACCCCTGTCCCCTACATTGTGCTTATTGTAAATATTTCTCTTACAGATTGTAAAAATTAAATAAGTATGTTAAAAAATAAATAAATCCGAAGAGCTAGGTTTAGATGAATTCAAGTTACCTAAACAAAGAAAAATTCGAAAACGTTTGATTGAAGAGAGTCAAGAATGTTATTTTGTGTCAGATGAAGAGCAATATAAAGCACTGTTTTTTAATGAGTTGATATCATGTTATCTGCTGCAGACTGCTCCACATAAGAAATTTCAAAGTATTATAATTGAACTTTGAAAATCTCGCAAAAGTAGGAAACTTTATAGTAGATCCTAAAAAAATAAATACATATATTATAACTGACCCAGGTATACTATAAGTTGTTTATAATGACCAAAACGATTCTGTACATAGATTATAAAGAAAAATAGTACAAATCTAATCTAATACGTATCGTGTGTTAGTGCGTTACAGTGAAATATACGCGCTAAGGTGTTGTCGTAATCCATATTTATGTAGGTACTAATTAGGTAGGTTCTTTAGGTACATTATTGAATTATGTCTTTGTGTACGCCGTATGGGCACGTTTTCTACATTTTATTTAGTTAAAAAAAAGTTAATCGAAAATTAAAACAATAACGAACAAAGCATCGTGAAAAGTTAAAATTATACTTTTTAATCGTATGTAAATTATTAAATAATAAATTTGTAATTATGGAATTGTCAGGTTTTTATTTACATTTTATCATAACCTACTCGTGAGTAGCAAAAATAAATCATATTTTGAATAAATTGCCTCGAGTAATACAAAATCCTCTTTAAACCAGCGGATTCATCGTGAATGAATAATTTAACAATATAAGTCGAAATTTTGACCTTGGGGTGCCAGGGTAACACACCTTAAATAAATTATCGCTGAATTTTTAAGCGTTGGACCTCGAGATATTGATTTAGATTTACTGTAAAAGTAGATTTTGATTTTGTTTTATTTTTCAGTAGTCGTTACCATCGCCGTTATAAATTTTCGATAAATAATTTATTTTCGGTGTAATATTATCTAAATATTATAATATTGTGATTTGTCATTATTACTGACAGTTTAATTAATGAGATTAGAATGGTGGAAGGTGGAATAGCGAAATCTACTCATACGAAAAAAAATTAAATAAAAGACCGTGTCCCTTATTTTGTTATGAACTTTTTTTTTGTATACCTAGTTAGTTTGGAAAAGATATTACTATTTTAAATATATTTCAGATTGTTTTTAGTTTTTATAATACAGATTAAATAAAATAGGTACGGGAATAAATTTTATTCTCGACGTCTCCTCGACCTTAACACTCATACGTCCCCACTGGAGATACTGGAGAGTGGAGATGAGAGCCTACTGTTATTTTGGAATTAAACTTCCGATATTCTGTGATCAATAAATTCTTGTTAAAAATATGGTATTACGTATTGTTTTATTGCATACGTTTGATGAATTTCACTGAGCCATAGTTTTTTAAAAATTATTTAAACACAACCATAAATAGTATTGTGTGGTTTGCTGTAGTGTAAATCAAATAATATATAGGTACCTGCACCAAATAATAATTATTCATTATTTAGTATTTATTATGTGTTGATACGAAAATGTTTTACCTTTTAAGCATGTACCTATAATAATATTTATATTCACATACCTAAATATGTATATAATATGTATGTTGTTTTATGTTTTGAAAATCTACGTCCTATACAAAATTATTGTTAAAACATTCGTCACAACACGCAGACCGTGATGTGCTAACTATTAAGCTATTAAGTTAAAAAAAAATTCATTGACATAAGTCATAAATATACAAACTATGACAAATAACTTATGTGTCATTAGGTAGGGGAGACCCAGGCAATTGAATATGTTAAGTTTAGAACCAAAAAATTACATCAAAAAGTGTTTTTAAATTTAATTCAATAATAAAGAACTTTTATCGACTATCTTAATTTAAGAACCTATAACTTGGAATCTATATAATAATATAACCCTCAGCAAGCATTTTTTTTTTTTAATTTAAACTATTCATTTATAAATACTAATTTATTAACATTTAAGCTATTTAACTAACTAATTAGTTATTTAAAAAAAATAAAAATAACACAATAGGTAAAACATGATTTTCGAACAAATAAAAATAACTTTAATCCTTCACAAACAATATTCGCATTAAGATCATATAAAATCTTTTTTTGTTATTTTAACGTGTACAAACATCGTCATTTTGAAATTTATTGAAAATCAAAAGCATCTATACGGTTATTAGTTTTGAGTTACACCAAACAACTAAATTCGTAATAAGTAAAAATAATAACCGACAAAAATGTATAAATAATATATTTGACTATAATTAATCATAATTCTAGTACCTAATACTGGTACTTGAGTTAATATGTATATTTTGTATACGTCAAGCAGTCATGCAGTTATACAGATGACACGTTTTTTTTTTATTTACGATAACAAAATTTATTTATATGATAAAATATGTGTCAGGTGTTCGGAATGACCTACAAAAATTACAATCTCGACATTCGTTCTTATCAATCTGGATAACAATTAATAAAATACACCAACTAAAGTTTGGTTTTACACTTGGCAATATTTATATTTTAAAGCATTTATAAACAAAGCGCTTCAGTTGATATGGAATGAGATAAAAGTATCCTTGGCAAGTATATTACTTGGACATGTGAAAATATGAACTATTTAGAGTTCGCACTATTATACGTATTATAATAAACTCGTTTAGATTAAAATTATAGTGACATCAATCACGCATTCACGTCCTTCGATATTATCTTGAAAATAAACTATAGGTATTTAACAATAGACGTTACGTTTTATCATTACTATTCAAACCATTCAAACAATCGATCACAAAACCGATTTTGACACGATAGTTGTTATTTGAAATTAATGTTTTATTCTTATTTTTAAATTTAAATGAAGAAATAATTATCCTAAATAAAATGTTAAAATAATTTCCATAAGAAGCTTGTTCGAAATTGCCGCCGTTTTTATCGCGACTTTGGCAACCGGTCCGCGAGACGGCGCATCGCGCGACCCGTGGACACCGGACTCCAGCCGTCGCCGCCGGCGACCTAGACCCTCTCTCTTTGCCGTACGCTCCACGCGAGCAGACCGTGTGTCCGTCACGTCGGCCGTTTTTTTTGGTGCCGCTTAGCCACAATCTCGTGGTGCGGGTGTTGCCGTCGCCTTTCTCGCACGAGTCGCTCGCCTCGTCGAATTCGCTGTCGCGTTACGTAGCGCATTTTGTGTACTCGACGCCGTTGTTACCGTTTTCGACGTCGAGAAGTATAGCCGTGCGTTGTTTATCCGTCGCGCGACCATTGTTTGTGTCGCGTGCTCGTCGCCAGTGTCCGCGCATATTATTATTATTGTTTCAATCGCGCGAGCCGGCCGTAAGTGCATACGCGCACATTATATTAGCATTTAGCTCGTGTATTATTTGCCGCGAGTGGCCGCCGGTTTCGTGCATCAGTGTCGCGTATGTTAATATATCCGTAATTATTACGCAACATCGCCGTTGTCGCCGGTGCGTACAAGTTACGTAATCCGGTCTTGCGATTCGGCATTACCTCGTCATTGGTTGACGCCGCCCGGCTGTTGTTGCTGATCATCGCGGCCGTCACCCCCCGTTCACCTGCGTGCCATCGACGTCGCTCCAGCCGCAGCTGATAGCAGCCACCGTCGCCGCCGATACCGTTGCCCTGCCGCGGCGTATGTGCCGTCCGGTAATCAGGATTATTATCATTGTTGCTATTATTATTGTTTTGTATATTATTATTATTGTCTTGAGTCGCGCTCGGGAAGAGACGTCTTCACCGGCCGACGTATGCACTCTAGTCGTGCCGTTTAATATACTGTTACCTTATTATTCTTTATATATACACGTATTGTCATTTACACATTATTGGTCACCTATCCCGTCCAAATTTGAACACCATATTTTTTTTAAGTAGTCGTCCGGCCAAATGCTAGTAAATAGCCGGCGGCCCAAACATTTGGTAGCAGAGCGTGGTTTGTATATATATATATATTACTAATTGTGGTGTTCACGTTTGGATTGGGTTCGTGACAGTTTGGGTAGGACCATTGTCCCGGTTAGGTATTGTAAGTTAGTGCTGCTAAATCGAGTGTTCGCCCCGTGGGTTACGCGCGCGCACCTTTAGCTTGCGTCCGTCCGAGCTCGTAACTAGCCGTGCCATGGCTGCTCCGGAGGACATGGAGCGTGATAAGCGCGCGAGAGATAGGGCATTGGCCAAACGAGAATCGTACGTCGCTCGTATTAAGGCTATTCACGAGACGGCTCGATTGGCTTGTGATGATGCAACTATAGCGCCGCAGCTGCTTGCGGCTTCCGCCAGGCTGAATAATTTGGTAGACGGGTTCGAAATTGAGGAAGATGCGGTGTTCGACGCGTATTGTGCTCTCGGTATGTTGCACGAGTATACGAGTGACCGTGTCGTCGAAGTAAACATTTGGATAGATTATATCCGGTCTATCGTGTCTAAATATCAGGTTCAACCTGCGCCGCCGTTAGGATCCGCCGACGCAAGTGAACATCACGTTACACAAACCCGCGTTTTCCGCAGATTGCCTGAAATTCCGTTACCTCAATTCGACGGTGATATACACAAGTGGCCTGCATTCCGTGATCAGTTTCTCGCGATCGTGTCGCAATTTCCGGACATACCTGATATCGAGCGTTTCTATCATTTGCGCAGCTGCATTCACGGGAGCGCTGCCGACGTTATCCGTGGCATACTGGTTTCGGGTGCCACATTCGCCGTTGCCTGGGCCGCATTAGTATCGCGCTACGACAAGCCGCGTTTAGTCGCGGGATCGTTCGTCGACAAATTACTACAAGTGCCTGTGTCGTCCGTGGATAGTCTGTCGGACTTGAATAAATTTATGTCAGTGTTCGGTGAAGGTATCTCAGTTCTCACCGCGTTACAAGTCCCAGACTTAGGCGATTTTATTTTATTTTCATTGGCCTCACGGTGCCTATCGTCGTCGTGTCGCACGTTGTTCGAGTCGGAAACGACACGTGATTTCCCTACGGTGGACGACTTGTTTACGTTTATTAAAAACCGTATCGCTATTCTCGAACGCGTACAGGGCGTCGCCGGTAAACAGGCCGCACTCGCGCCTCGTCCTAAGGACCGACCGTCTGCGTCGTCAAAATGGTCGCGCAAAGTTGATCGACCATCGCCGACATCATTGGTCTCGGCTGTACAAGCACCGGCGCCGTCGCCGCACATATTGCTATGTCAATACTGTAATAATCCACACGCGCTCGACGTGTGCCGTAAATTTCGTTCCCTGTCCGCGGATGAACGCGCGAAGTGGGCGCGTGGTAAACGTATATGTTTTTCGTGTCTCAGTCCCGGTCATTGGGCACCTAGTTGTAAGACGCCCGCCAAATGTACAATTTGTCCACGTCATCATCACAGTTTGTTACCCTGTTTGTCACATTCAACGACTAAGGACGTCACGCCGGCTACGGAGGTGGAATCGCCTGCCGCTCCTACATCGTTATTATCCGGGCTTGGATCTCCATCCGTCGTGCTTGGCACGGCGTTGGTACATATACGCGATCGTTCTGGTAGCTTCCAAGTGGCCCGTGCGTTGATTGATTCGGCGTCACAAATAAATGCAATTTCACTGCCGTGCGCGAAGCGGCTAGGTCTCCGTTGGTCGACGTGGTCGGCTCCGGTGTCGGGTTTAGCCGGTGTGCCGGTAGTTACGGTGCAAGGTCGAGTTGACTGCCATGTTGTGCCACGCTACTCGTCCGATCCAATTTTAGCGTTCGAGTCATGGGTTCTACCGTCTATAACCGGTGACCTCCCGCGGCAGTCGTTGGAACCGTCCGTACGCGATAAGTTTTCGCACTTAGCGTTGGCAGACCCGAATTTCCATATCGCTGCGCCGGTTGACCTATTATTAGGCGCAGACCTGTTTTCATCCATTATCGACGGGCGTCAGGTTGTTGCAAATAAGTCGTTGCCGGCCGCGTTCAGTTCATGCTTCGGGTGGATCCTTATTGGTTCAGTGTCGCCGTCGGATGTATCGACCCCGCAAACAACCGCCGTGTCATTACTCACGTCCGTGGAACAATTAATCGACCGTTTTTGGCATGTCGAAGAGCCCGACTCATCCCCGTTGAAGTTTACTGACGCCGGCAAATGCGAAGTCGTATTCCGTGATAATTTTGTCCGTGACGAGTCCGGCCGTTTTTCGGTTCCGTTGCCGTTTCGTGTGCCATTCAATGATAAGTTATTTCCCGGGTCCCGGGCGGTCGCAATCAAACGGTTCGAGCATCTCGAGCGTAAGTTAAGCTCGAACGATCGACTGCGCACGAAGTATAACGATTTTATGTCGGAATATCTGTCACTAGGACACATGTCAGTGGCGTCCACTCATGGCCGTTATTTTATTCCACATCATGCCGTGTGTGGCGCCGATGAAAAATTCCGCGTAGTGTTCGACGCGTCCGCTTCGGTTGCTGATGGATCGTCACTAAATACATCGTTATTCCCGGGTCCGAAGTTACAACGGGACATCGTGGATGTGCTAACGTGTTTTCGTTTGTTCCGTCACGCGTTTACGACCGATATTTGTAAAATGTACAGACAGATTATGGTCCTTCCGCAATATCGTGCGTATCAACATATTCTGTGGCGACCGTCCCCGCATATGGAGCTCGTCGAGTACGAGTTGAATACCGTAACGTACGGCGTAAATTGTGCGCCGTTTCTCGCTCTACGCGTACTGCAAGAGGTCGCTGAAGTCGATTGTCGAAATTCTACCAGATCATGCGACGCGTTGCGTCATCAAACGTACGTCGACGACATTTGTTACGGTGCCGATACCGCGGTCGAGGCGCTTAGCGTTCAGGCGGAATTGATATCCGTCCTCGCTGGTGCGGGGTTCGAGTTGCGCAAGTGGTCCAGCAACACCGCCGCCGTCCTACACGCTGTTCCGGACGAGTTCCGGGTGGTAAAATCGACAACGTTTGCCGGTGATGAGGGCGCTGATACCAAGGTTCTCGGTTTGTCGTGGTATACAGACGGCGATTATTTCGGTTGTGAACCTCGCATAGATGACGCAATTGTATTTACCAAGCGCGGCATTTTGTCATTAACAGCACGTTTTTTCGACCCGTTAGGTTTGTTTGCGCCGTCCATCTTCCTTGCCAAGCATATTATGCAACGCACATGGCAGTCCGAGTGTACGTGGGACCAGCGTTTGCCTACCGATATCCGCGCAGATTGGTCGCAGTTCGTCGACGAACTACCCGCGTTAGCCAACGTGCGTGTTCCGCGCTATTTAAATACAACCGCCGGAGCTCAGTGTTCGTTGTATGGATTCTGCGACGCGTCGCAACGCGGCTATGCCGCGGTAGTGTTTTTGCGCACCCATGATGCCCCACGCGCATCGTCGGTCATGTTGGTCGGTTCCAAGACCAAATTGGCGCCGCTTAAACCGTTATCGATTCCGAGGCTCGAGCTGAATGCCGCCGTATTATTATCGCGCTGGATGAGCCGAATATTTTTATTATTAAATACGCGCATCGACATCATTGACATGTGTGCCTGGACGGATTCGTCGATTGTATTGTCATGGTTAACAGTGCCCCACGACACGTTCAAGCAATATGTGTCGAACCGTGTTCACCAGGTACAAACGTTGTTACCAAGTTGTCAATGGCGTCACGTCAGCTCGGAGATGAACCCAGCTGATTGTGCGTCCCGTGGGTTGATGCCGTCTGAGTTGCCGCACCACAAGTTATATTGGCAAGGGCCCGACTTTCTCCGAGACCCTCCACATGAATGGGGGAGCGACATCGCGCGTTTGTCCGTTGCGGAATTGCCTGAAGTAAAATCCATGGCCCCCGCAGTTTGTCTTGCCGCACCTACAGTCGAATGGTTCACGCGTTTCTCGTCGTACGACGAACTTATACGTGTGGTCGCGCGTGTGCGCCGTTTTATCGATATTTGTCGCCGACGTCCCGTCGAGAGATCGACTGCGCTTACTCGAGTGGAGCTCAACGGTGCAACTCGTGCGGTAATCGCTGCGTCTCAACGTGTCACATTTCCGACATTAGTCAGCGATTTGCAGAAATTACGTCGCTTAGCTTCCAAGCCGTTGGCACGGCTGTGTCCGTTCGTCGACTCCGAAGGTATAATCCGCGTCGGTGGACGCCTACGTCATTCAGAGTTGCCGTACGATTGTCGACATCCAATTTTGTTAGCTAAAGGCTCGTACCTCGCGCTGTTAGTGTGTCGCCACTGGCACAAAGTCACTGGTCATTCGGGACCACGTGTAATGACTTCATTGATACACCGGCAATTTTGGATTGTGTCGCTGCGTTCCGTTATCCATTCCGTCGTTAGTCAATGCACACGTTGCGTGCGCCTCCGTGCGTCTATCCCCACGCCGGTCATGGCGGATTTACCAGAAGCACGGGTGTCGCAATGTCGTCCGTTTTCCAGTGTCGGCGTTGATTATGCCGGGCCTATAGCTATGCGCGAAAATAAACTACGAAAATCTAGGACGTACAAGGCATATATAGCAGTATTCGTATGTATGAGCGTCAAAGCCGTCCACTTAGAACTCGTATCGGATTTGTCCACTTCGGCCTTTCTCGCCGCCTTTGACCGTTTCGTCGCTCGACGCGGCCTGCCTACGACGGTCTATTCCGACTGTGGGACAAATTTTGTTGGTGCCGACAGACAATTGCGTCAGCTGATTAATGGCCCCGCCGCACAATCAATAATCACGTCGGGGAAGTCCTATTGCGATTGGAAGTTTAATCCCCCCAGTGCACCGCACTTTGGAGGGTTGTGGGAGGCCGCAGTACGCTCAGCTAAACGTCTGCTCGTTCGGATTATGGGTGTCCATACGTTCACTTATGAAGAATTCACCACAGTATTATGTCGAGTTGAAGCTGTGCTGAACTCACGTCCCATCACTCCAGTGTCGACCGACCCCCACGACCTCGACTGCCTAACGCCGGGCCATTTTTTGATAGGCCAGCCGCTGTTAGCGCTCCCGCCGCGTACTACTGAGTGTCCGGACCGCCCGCTCACGGACCGTTGGAAGCTGCTGGACCATTGCCACCAACACTTCTGGCGCCGTTGGTCTACCGAGTACCTGCACACGCTGCAAGAGCGAAGCAAATGGGCTCACGGTCAACCCAATATTGAAGCCGGCCAGATGGTCACCATCCGAGATAACCTAGCCCCTCCCTTGGAATGGCGACTTGGACGAATACTCGAGGTATTGCCGGGTAAGGATGGCGTGGTAAGGGTCGCGCGCGTTTTAACCTCGCGCGGTGTTGTCATTCGTCCTGCAGCTAAGCTCGTTTTATTACCTGGTAATGGTACAGGTCCCCGTGATTGATTAGGCTTATTTGCAATATTGCCTACTATTAAATTATTTTATATTCGTTTATTTGCAATTATTATTTTTTATTATGTTAAATTCTTATTCGCTTTACCTATTGGTTTGCGGTATTCCTTTTATTATACTATGTTATGTTGCAATTTGTGCAATTATTATTATTATTATGTACCTTGTATAATTATTATCATGTTACTGTGTCCCTTTTCACATTTTGGTACAATTACTATTTGTTATAATATATTTAATTTGTTTATGTTTTATTTACATTTATATTTTTTTGTTATTTTTCGGCCTTTCAATTTATATAAAATAGGTATTAGTGTCGGCGGCTTTCAAAGCAGATGTGATGCTGCGCCTCCCATGGGGGAGTATGTTCGAAATTGCCGCCGTTTTTATCGCGACTTTGGCAACCGGTCCGCGAGACGGCGCATCGCGCGACCCGTGGACACCGGACTCCAGCCGTCGCCGCCGGCGACCTAGACCCTCTCTCTTTGCCGTACGCTCCACGCGAGCAGACCGTGTGTCCGTCACGTCGGCCGTTTTTTTTGGTGCCGCTTAGCCACAATCTCGTGGTGCGGGTGTTGCCGTCGCCTTTCTCGCACGAGTCGCTCGCCTCGTCGAATTCGCTGTCGCGTTACGTAGCGCATTTTGTGTACTCGACGCCTTTGTTACCGTTTTCGACGTCGAGAAGTATAGCCGTGCGTTGTTTATCCGTCGCGCGACCATTGTTTGTGTCGCGTGCTCGTCGCCAGTGTCCGCGCATATTATTATTATTGTTTCAATCGCGCGAGCCGGCCGTAAGTGCATACGCGCACATTATATTAGCATTTAGCTCGTGTATTATTTGCCGCGAGTGGCCGCCGGTTTCGTGCATCAGTGTCGCGTATGTTAATATATCCGTAATTATTACGCAACATCGCCGTTGTCGCCGGTGCGTACAAGTTACGTAATCCGGTCTTGCGATTCGGCATTACCTCGTCATTGGTTGACGCCGCCCGGCTGTTGTTGCTGATCATCGCGGCCGTCACCCCCCGTTCACCTGCGTGCCATCGACGTCGCTCCAGCCGCAGCTGATAGCAGCCACCGTCGCCGCCGATACCGTTGCCCTGCCGCGGCGTATGTGCCGTCCGGTAATCAGGATTATTATCATTGTTGCTATTATTATTGTTTTGTATATTATTATTATTGTCTTGAGTCGCGCTCGGGAAGAGACGTCTTCACCGGCCGACGTATGCACTCTAGTCGTGCCGTTTAATATACTGTTACCTTATTATTCTTTATATATACACGTATTGTCATTTACACATTATTGGTCACCTATCCCGTCCAAATTTGAACACCATATTTTTTTTAAGTAGTCGTCCGGCCAAATGCTAGTAAATAGCCGGCGGCCCAAACAAAGCTAATAAATAATAATAGGGTAGGTGCCTGTAGGTATTAAATTCAAGTACCTACATAATATCATTAATTACACATAATGATACCATAACCCGAGTCCCAAAAATATTGAATTGAGTCTCATTTGAGAGACTCAAATATCGTTAAATTGTTTGAGTTGAGTCCTTTCATATGACTAATTTTTTTTTTAAACTTATTATTTTTTCGTCACACTTTTAAGATTGTGTTTATTGCAATTTGGTAAAATCAAATAATTAGGAGATAATTAAAATAATATATACTTACACGCTACACGAGTCTTATAAGTTTACCAACTTCGTCCTTTAACATTTAATGAAATACAAATAGGTACCTATATTTTTTAAAATCGTTTTTTCCTGTTTTTTACTTGATGTACACTTCATGGTTTAACGTTTAAAATCGTGTGTTCAAGAAGTATTCGATACAAGTATAATGGTAAATTTGTAAGTAGGTACGCCGAAAAGGAACGAATATATACCACTTAAGCGAATAACGATACCTACTACCTAGATACATATTTTGTAACACCAATCGGCATTCACGTGACAAGTAATAAAAAAAAATGAAAATATACTGAACTCAATTCAAACATATTAAGAAGATAAACTGGACTCAATATATTCACACACTTAAAGTCCCAAGACTCAATTCAAATGGTATCCGATAATGGTAATCATATAATACCTATACCTACTATATTATATATATTTATACAGATAATAGATCATATTTGATCAAAATCTACCAGCGGATTAGCCGGATTAGGGTATCGTTTATTTGTAACCATAAATGAGAAAATGTTATTCATATTTGAGGATTTGACCTAACATAATATTATTATATATTTTATGTTGTCTCACAGTACCCGACTAAATAATGTGAGGATCAGTGCGTATAGTACTACCAATTTCAGCAAAGCTACATTTTTTAACATTTTATAACTATATCCAGTTGAGGTTGTAAAATAAATCTAGGTTGATTATAGTCTTAGATAATCTAGCTTTTTTTCTATTCTAGAGGTTCTGAAGTTTTTTATTGTTAATCTAATTTAATACTGCAAAGAAATGGTATGGTTAATGGTTAATCATACATATTATATTCTAACCAATGATATAAATATACCTAAATGTGAAACAAGTTTTTTTTCTAATAACTAATTTCATAAACTATACTGGACCAATTTTCATAAAAGTTACATTAATAGATTCCTTGAACCTTGGAGTGTGGGTTAAGGGTTAAGTTTTTATTCAAATCATAAAAATTCAATATTTGTATTGTTTATATAATATAATGTTGCCATTAGTCACAGAAATAAAATTTAAAAAAAAAACTAATTAGTGTGACTATAGACGGTTCCGCGTTGTTATCGGATTTTTTTAAATAAATAAAAATAATATTTAATTTAACGTCTATTATTCAAGTGCCTTGTATTTAAAGTTTATATGCTCGATTAATACTCGACCGATTTTGACAAAGCTTTAGAGTTTGTACTTAGGGATATCAAAGCAATTTGTAAGTGTCGTTTGAACCACTATTACCAGTCAACCAAGTATACCTAATTCCATCTAGGTCGAATTAGTTCGCAAAGCAATAGTTACACCAATAATAATGTGCTGCCGTGAAATAGAGGTACCTAGATATTATAACCGAGATATACCGATACGTTATTTTATTCATTTTTTCCCGGATGAAGTCAGGCGATACACCTATAAAAGCTAGTAATAAGTAATAAAAAACTTAAAACATATACATAATAGTATACAAATTAATTTTACATTGAGAAGTCGGAAAAAATGTTGGTAGTTTTGGGTGGGAGGAGGATACTTTACGGTTTATATAACCCCTACGATTGACGTATGCCTGGATATCTCTTTGGTTCGTATACATAATATACGACGGGCCACAATATATAATAATAATAATAATACATGTATAGCGATGTAAATATTATTATTATCATTATTGTGTTTATATATATAACGATGAACCGCACACAAATAAAAGAAAACCGTCTCATCTTTACGCGCATATACTATAACATTGTATGTTTAATGTTTATTTTTAAAAACAAGATGAGACGCGCGAGACGAGACAACTCGGTCACCGCCAATGCGTTACGCGAATAAAAACATAATAAGAGAATATTATGTGCACATTGCAGTATATTATACAAATTACAAGGCGATTTTTTAACAAAATATATCATACATTTCCTTGGACAAATTTCAATTTTTCTGCTAAGATTATATTTCTTATAACAGCGAGCAACATACTATAATATATAAAAACATTCACTAAGTATAAGTTTACATACTTGGTTTTATCATCGTATTTTTTTCTTTCTAATGGCTAACGATAGTGGGTACGATTATTTTTAACATACAACTCTGGACATTTCTATTTCTATAATAATATAGTGTGTAGGTACTGCACTACCTACTGCAAATGATAAATACCGAACAACATATATTATAGGCGCAATTTCAATAACTTGGGTGGGCCGCTACCACCGTTCAGTATAGGAACAATAGTAACCGTCGTCGAACGATTCACGCGCTCGCCAGAGAATAGTGCGACCTATCGAGAATATTATAATATGTCGGCCTAATACGCAGTGGCATAGCTAATGACAACGAACTGGATAGCACGGTTCAGCGTGCCCGGCGTAATCAACTCCGACCAAGGCTGACAGTTCGAGTACGATCTGTTCAAATCACCTTTAGAATTCAGCACATTCGAACATCACCGAATCGCCTTCAGGCCAACGGGACGTTACAACGTTTTTCACCGCACACGAATCGCCACAGTGGTCAGTCAAGCTCCAGCTGAGTTGCCGCCAACGGCACCACGCTCAAACTCCCTAGGCGAGTATTTTCACCCCACTCAACCCGAGCTGGTAGCTGCGTCGCGAGACTTCACGAGACAGCTCCGATCCACCCCAGGTACGAATCACGATACTCATCGCACTACGTTCGGATCGACACGGTCAGATCACCGCTTCAGCCTCGTTACGTGGGCACATTCTTCTTACTCGAACGACGGGAGAAGACGTACAAGGTTACGCGACGCGACCTGTCCGCGGCTTGGATTTCCGTCGATCGTCTCATACCAGCATTCATCGCACGAGAGGATCCATTTGCCGACCAAACGTACGCAGTACAATCCGTCAACGTCAAATCAACTTTGTTGTTGTTGTATTTGTTCTCGCGAACAGTCCCGAATTGTATTCACGCATTATAATATAATAATAATCGATTGATCTCACATTCGCTCCCCTCCCCTCTACGCCCCGCTTGCTCATTGCACCTGTCGGCTGTCGGACTTAACCTAACTGACCGTTGCGCGCACGGCACACGACGGCTCTTTCTCAATCGCTACCGATCTCGCGCACACGTCTATCGCATACGACGAAGTGCATATGAAAAAAGCGCGGGTCAGTCAGTTGGAGGTAGTGCCGTGGAGGCCGACCCGCGATCGGTACGAGCGGTATACAAATAAAATGGAGGAATGCACAGTTGATATTATGATGGTTAACGCGCTGATACCGCGGTTATAATATATGTAATGTTGAGGGTCATCGCACTAATCACCCTAAGAGCAAAAAAAAAAAAAACACCTACTAATTTATTGGGCTGCTTGGTGACTTCGTAGGTTGTAGGACACTTTGTACGGTCAGCTAAAAAAAATGAAAACAGCGGACAGTTTGTACTATTTCAGGTTATAATAATAATACACATCACACACATCATGTCACATGCTGTTTACACTTTTACAGATATAAATAATAATAATGATGATAATAATAATAATACAAATTATAGTTATGATAATAATTTATTGATGAATTTAAAAAAAAAATTAAAAGTAGTGCATATTATTTCAAGTAATTGTGCATTTGTTATTATTTTATTTCCATGTTGTGTACAGGCTTTGTTAATTGTTTTTTGTGTATTTCGGTTTTTGTTTTCTTATATTTTTGTTTAAATGACTAGCACATTCGTCCAATCGCAAGGATCTCAAAACACTCCAGAAACTTATTGAATGAAAACTGTTCCATCCTTCGCTAAAATTATTTGTCCTATGCGAATTATTAATCGTTTGGTGTCTGACATTCCAAATTTGAAGATTTCCAAATTACATCTTGTATGTTATATTGTACTGTGTCACCAAACTCTTGTCTCATACTGCAGTCGTACTGATAGCGATCACGATTCGCGATCTTAAGTTTTGAACAGTTTGATTTTATCTTATATATAAACTATATTTCCCAGTTTATTGATACCGTACAAAGTGTCCGTGATCGATTTTTATCAAATTATTTTCACCGTACAAAGTGTCCGCTGTATGATGCAACTCAAACAATAGATAGTACAAATTATCCGCGTTTACCGACTTCGTCGTGTGTTGCGTATGTAAATTTTCATCACATTTTAAATGTGGCACAGTTAAGTCAACTGATAAATGCCAATAATGCCATTGAATAGTTTTATCATCAGCTTGTTTGTGGATTGTAATATTTTAGATTTATACATAAAAATTATTTTTATATTTTGTGAAACTATGCTTTGTCGACAAATTGGGACTTTTTACATCTTTAATGGAGACCCTTTTCCGCGTCGGCGAAACGTGTAAGCATAGTCAGTGAATTGGGTGTCAGTGAATCGAACAGCCGACGAATCAGTATACCCACAACACGTCACGTAGTGGTGCGTAAAACATACCACCCTAAAGTCGTATTCGATGTGATCATATACGATATACCCGGTTATTTTTATCACGATTATGGCCATTGACCTTATCATACGAGGTACCAGGTACATTTATGAAAAAATCATAATACATATGGTAAACGTCCCTACCTAGTACCTATTAATATTTAATATAATTATAATAGGTGAATAGTAATAACAGTAATATAAATGAAAAACAAACCAATAAATATGATCGATGTACCTATACTAATAAGGCGGTGGCTGACAGTGATCTCAATAAAACGTGGCTACAGACTATAGTAGGTTTATGAGTTTTGTTGATCACACGAGAAGAAGAAGAAGAAGAAGACGACGACAGACTATAGTGGTTAATCGGTGTCTTTTTTATTACCTACACGACGAGCGCATGATGACAATAATTATAGTCATTAATATAAATTATTACATTAAAATGCAACCGACGGCTGTGCGACAGTGTACAACGCTAATATAACGGTGCGGTAACGCCACACTGACACGGCACACAACACTGGATTACGGTATAATGATGAGCATGTACCGTACACGCACTACACGTACAAAGGTAACGGCAGTGGCAGACGAGTCGATTTTCGATAACGCACGAGTGCACGACTTACAGACTGCGAAGATCAGCGGAAAACGAAAGACGTACTGGGCTCGCGTTTAATTTTTGCAATGGCGAGTAAGCCACGAGATTCGGTGGCACACACGGCCACACATGACAAAAGAACATCAAAATCCAAATGTATTATCATCCCGCTGCCCGTGAAAGGTATCAATCTTGAAGTCCTTCAAGAAATAACGAGTTGGCGTACGATATGGGTGGACCACGATTGCGCACTTTTTACCTTTTTATATTTGAGCAAACATAACACAATTGCGCACAAAAACTATTTTATTTGTTTATACCTACCTTGTTGTTATTAATACCTACCTTGTTGTTATTAATACCTTGTACCTATTACTACACAATACAATTACTACACGCATAAAAATCGTTAGTTGTTTTAACTCCAAATGCAGTTAATGTCCAATACATTTGAGCGTCGATTTTGACTTAGGACTCAATAAGTGTTAATTTAACTTCTATTCAACATGATTAAAACGACTAAAAATATATTGTTAAAATAATTACATTATTATGCTATATTAACATATCATAACGTAGTGAGATTAACTTTCATAATGTTGTAAATTGAGTTTTTAAATTCGTTTCAAATTGAAAAAACGTTGTAGTTGAAATGACCCCAAGAAATGGTTAAAATTGAGATTTAGCAGTTGTTAAAATAACTCCAAGATATGGAACAATGCTGTTTAAAATAATTATAAAAACAAAAATAAATGGGTCCCTATGCGGGATTCGAACCGAGACCCTTAATTACATATAGTTTACAAACCTAACGCCTTAACCTACCTACCTAACGGGACTATGATAGAAACTTGATAAAATATACCATTTAGGTAAAGGAATTTTGTAAACTAATGTAGGCATTTAACAGTTTACCCACCGTTTGTGGAGAAAAATAAAACCATCTTGCATTTTAATTTTTGTACAATAAGCATACGGATAGGGTTCACAGGAGTACTTATTATTAATATTTTTTCTTTGGGGAGGGGGGAATTAAATAATAATTTTTTTTTCTTAACTATTTAAAACTAAAAGTTTTAAGTTTAGAACATCACATCATAAGCAGGCTCACAATTATCATTCTTTGTATACTTGTTTAGAAGAAAACAAAGATGGATAAAAATTTGGACGTCAACCGAATGGCAACTATAGTTGCTTAAGAAATATCTTAAAGGTTTAAAATTGTTAAATAAACTTGTAACCTGTAAGTAGGTAATGTCACTATAGTTTGCAATTAATTTAATAACATTTACCACGAACTATGAAGGCATAAACGTGCTATTGGTACCTATACAAATTTCAAAAGCCACCACCGGTCATCGAGAGACGAGACTATGAGAGAACGCTCCTCAGTTCTGCGCGGCGGCAGACGACCAAAACTAGTCCGTACTCGCGCATTCCCTCCACTAAACCAGCCCAAACGCTGGCCGCCGCCATGGTGAGTGGTGGAATTTACGGCGGCGACTAGGTAGTAGAGTGGGAGAAATTAATATATAAATATATTTTATGTTGTTATGGCATGCATCCACATATACAATGCACATGACGCATGCGGACGATTTTCGGGTTTTTTCGGCGTTGTAAAAATAACATACTGAATGGTTAATTTTAACACTATTTTGGAGTAGAAACAACAACAAAATTAGTTCATTATGAATCGAGCTCATGTTTAAAACAACATTCTCTATGTTATCAATTTAACTACCGGCATTAGATTATATTGATTACCTACAACTTTCTAAATTCAACTAATTTTGGGTGTTATTATGACTTATTATCATTTCTCAACAATATGTGTTGAGCCAACCTATTATTGTGGTTAATATAAATGACTATGCAGTTGATTTAACTAATGGGTGTTGAACATTGTAGTTTGAAGTTAAATCAACTACATTATTTTTATGTGTGTACGACCAGTGGATAGTACCCAGGCGCGGATCCAAAAAAATTTAACAGGGGGTGCTCAAAAAAAATAAATTGTTACACCTTACTATTTATTTAAATATTACAATTTACTATTTGATTTATTAGTGCTAACTTTTTTTCCATAATAATATTGTTATCGGTGCTTTCCGCCGTCGACGCGGGTCGTTACAAAACGAGTATACTTTGAAATAATATTTATTATTGTCGTATGTGACGGTTATAACGAAAAGCACCGATATTAATATTATTATTATTTTTATTTTGAAAAATACCAAATAATTTAATTTATAACATAAATTTATTTTGTTGGTGGCTAGATGACAGGGGGTGCCCGAGCACCCATAGCCCCCCCCCTTGAATCCGCGCCTGATAGTACCTATTATAATAAATGTATTAATAATTACAATTGTTGTTATTGTGATGTATAATATTATAATCATTTATTTTTGACTATACGTATTATATTATTATTAATGTCGGGACGTTTTTTGAATTTTATGAACTTATCATTTGTTTTTTTTTTTTGTGTGTGTGACGCACTAAGTATCAATATTTCCTACTTGGTATTCATATTAAATTAATATTAATTATTGCAATTTTATTATTGTTATTTTCTCTAAATCCTATGATATAAAATATTCGTTTTCCCAATCTAGTTGAGTTTGTTCATTATAAAAACGGAAAAACTATGCAATCGTGTTGTGTTTTTTTCAGGTAAAAAGATAAAAAGAGCGCAATCGTGTTACGCTCGTACGATATAGCATTAGCATACGATCCGATGACGCGACGTTCAAATCGCATTTTATTGGCTATGCGCGAACAACGATAACAAATCTACAAAAGTATAATGTCGCTGACAAAGACGGACAGCTTTTGGACAGAGTAACAATAATGTCAATGAACATATTATAATCATTAATGCAAAATATTACAAATACAGTGTGATGCGGTCACACGCGTGGGTAAACATGAACAATGGCCAATGTATACTGCATGGTACACAATGTATTTTGACCATCCAAACAGGACTTAACCTTTCGTAGTTATGTCGATTATCACGCTGATAAATAAAAAAAAAAATTAAAAAATCATTAAAATGTTAGTTTTCTAATTTATAAATAATATGTTTCCTGTGTTATAATGTAGAACGAATGCATTTATACCGCCCAAACCGGGCTTAACCTTTCATAGTTATGTCGATTTGAATGTAGATATAAACTTAACATTTCGAAATTTTTAATCTTTTTTCACTTTGGACTTTGTATAACACTTGTCGATGGCTATTTTAACATAAATTTAACATTTCTTTCATAGAATTGTGTAGTAGAAATATTTCCGAGACGATTCCAAATTTGGCCTGGGTAGATTGTGACATCGTTAAACACTTAAGCTACATTTTTGCAAAAAAAAATACAAATTATAAAATGTTAGTCTGAACTTGGATATAGTACAAAATATTCTAATACAGTTTTAAAGTATATAATACCTCATTTTATACATTAATTAACCTTATACACCTACCTATTTTTATAATATCATTAACAATTTTGATTTAAATTTTAGGTTTAACACTTCTATTTCAGTGTACATATAAATTGTTATTATAGCGTCAACTATTGCCGTGGCACTGTGGTAGTCATCATCGAACAGAACGTCAGTGGTCAATGGCAGCTGCTGGTTATCGTCTCGAAAAAGTTATCTCAGACAGAAAAGATCATTGACCGACAGGTGTGAAAAATTTCGTTATATTTTCTCAATTCATACACAACGTCGAATACAGTTCAGACAAGGACAACATCGTCATAGTCCCCAGACGCGCTAGCTGTTGAAACTTGAAATCGCTCAGACAACAAAACAAGACAACAACAACTTACCGACTTACGATAGTTGGCAATCCACCAAGCTAACAAACTCGCAATATCGCTGATAATATAACAAGTTCGTTGACGCTGCAGGCACGCGGCGTGCTATATGCAAATTATTCCAAGAACAGCGCGCGAATGTTCGTACCGGCGATACATCGACGTCGATTTTTCGCTACGCCACACCATTCGTCTCACCGAATCGTGGTGTTGCTGGCCGGACATGGATCGAGAAATCATGCGATGGATCGAGAAATCATGCGATGGATCCGAGCCTGTGAATCGTGCCAAAGTACACAAACACACGACGTCAGGCATCGCGCACTTTACGCTCCCCCGGGCGACGCTTCGATCACATTCACCTGGATTTGGGTGGGCCGCTACTACCGTTTAGTAAATACAATAGTAACCGTCGTCGACCGATTCGCGCGCTTGCCAGAGAAGTGTGACCTATCGAGAATATAATATGTCGGCCTACGCAGTGGCTTAGATATTGACAACGAACTGGATAGCACGGTTCAGCGTGCCCGGCGTAATCAACTCCGACCAAGGCTGACAGTTCGAGTACGATCTGTTCAAATCACTTTTAATCACCTTTAGAATTCAGCACATTCGAACATCACCGAATCGCCCTCAGGCCAACGAGACGGTAGAACGTTTTCACCGCCGCACACGAATCGCCACGGTGGTCAAGCTCCAGCTGAGTTGCCGCCAACGGCACCACGCTCAAACTCCCTAGGCGAGTATTTTCACCCCACTCAACCCGAGCTGGTAGCTGCGTCGCGAGACTTCACGAGACAGCTCCGATCCACCCCAGGTACGAATCACGATACTCATCGCACTACGTTCGGATCGACACGGTCAGATCATTGCTTCAGCCTCGTTACGTGGGCACATTCTTCTTACTCGAACGACGGGAGAAGACGATCAAGATTACGCAACGCGATCTGTCCGCGGCTTGGATTTCCGTCGATCGTCTCATACCAGCATTCATCGCACGAGAGGATCCATTTGCCGACCACACGTATATACGCAGTACAATTCGTTGACGTCAAGTTAACCTTTTTATTGTTGTGTTCATTATCGATGGACGTACCTGTTCTCGCAAACAGTCCCGAATTTTATTTATGTACTTTACAATACAATCGGCTGATCTCGCGTTCGCCACTTCCACGCCCCGCCCCTCATCGCGCCGCCCGGACGTTTTCGACTGTTACGCGCACTGCACACGGCTCTTTCTCTTTCGCTACTGATCTCGCGCAAACACGTATTTTTCGATCCGCTCACCGTAGTCTTTTCGTGCATCGACTTTGTATTCGTATTTTTTTTTTTTTCTTATTAGGGTTAAGGCTTCGACAACTGAGGTCATTAGCCTGGGGAACTGTAAGGGAAGGTACTTTAGGTTTTTAACACGTGGGTTTTTTTTGGCAGAATTTTGATTGGGCACCCGTACGTTTCTGCCATGCCCAGTTTGGGGGCGGCGGCCTCTCTCTCCAGACATCGCGAAATGCCCAAAGAGCGATGCCGCCCGTGACCGAGATTCGAACCGGCGACTGCGTGCGTCGCAACAAACGCCTTAGTCCGCTCGGCCACTCCACCCCCATTCGTATTTTTGTCTTCTACATTTACCAAAAAATGTATATTTATGATTGTCGAACGTTTAAGCGGATAATCGGAAAATAATATAATAATAATAAACGAGTGGGAGTTAAAATAAACTATAATGCCGACGTGCGACGGCAACGTCCAAAATAATTTGCCGAAAAAAATTAAATTGGTTATGTGCAAATCAATTCCAATAAATATTTTTACTTTTTAGGTAAGCTATATTAAATAGAAAAAAATCAAACGAATAATACTCCGTGCCAAGAAAGTGTGTTATGTCTACGAAAAAAAATGTCTAGGGTCCATGAAAAAATTTATCCCAGGCCTCGAAAAACCTCACACCGGCGCTGCCCTAAGCCGCCCTACTTGCACCGATGTCGAACACGTTTGTAATTTCACGTTCATAATTTTTTCTTTTATCATTTCAGCTATCGATACTACATTTATATATATACAAGATGATTCATTTCAGAGTCCAGTGGCGTATATAAAGTGGGTCCTAGTGGGCTGCAGGCCTTCCCGAAATCACAGTCGTAACTATTAAATATATATAGTAGCCTCTAGGTGTTAGATCATTTGTTATTTTGTAAGTTGCTATATAGATTATAGCCCACCCAGAAAATTATTTCTTTATATGTCACTGTCAGAGTCAATCTAAAATTTAGATAATTGGAGTCAAGTCGAGTGGGCAGGGTTTCAGAGGTACCGTGCAAAATTTAGTGAGTCCACTACTCCATTCATCTAAACTTTAAACACATACAAGTATAAGTAATAAATAATTAAATATTCATTCGAAATTCGATTTTCAGACATCGAAATACTCTAAAATATGTTATTAGGGATATGAAAATAAAAATGAATGTAGAGATGTAATGCCTTGTAAAAATCTAAAAATTTTAAATACAAAAACGATAAAAAAAATAATATTAAAAAAATATTATTTTTTAATGATCTTATTATAAGTCTTGTAAGTTGATTTATACAAACTATTTTCAAAAAATATAAATTGTTTTTGTAACTTAAATTCTTAAATTAATCACTCTGTGTATACACATATAAGATTATTTTTTAATAAATAGATAATACCAATCAAAATTATTAATTTGTACTATAGACTTATAGCTAGGTAGGTACTTTTCCCGGTAGGTCACGTTCATGTATAAGTCGATAGTCGTACACGCAATATTCTCTCATCCACTTCACACAGAATCCAGCCACATGAGATTACAATAACACGATTGTAATTATATGTATAAAAAAAAAAAAAATATGCGTAGTATACTACGACGCTTGTCGCCTACTCACACATAGTCTGTGCACATTGTAGTAGGTAAACTTATATAAATCGAGTTTTTTATTTAAATATATAAATGCTAGGTACTAGACTACTATATGTAGTATGTACGTATACAGTCGGGCGTTTGTTTATTTATTTTATTGATATTATTATTAGTTGGCATATAGAAGTGTGATCAAATACTCGGCCAAAGGTCAACGTATTTTTAGAAAACCACACGTACTGCGTGTCTGCGTACACGTTGAGAAACATCACTTGCGCGCCAACATAACATCACACAGGTATAGCCGTATTATATAGGAGTACAGCCTGCAGTATAGGACACAGCCGCGCTAGCTTGCTGGTATCCGAGTGGTATCGTATATAACACACACACGCGCGCGTACTCTATTTATATTTAATACAACAATAACGGTTATAGAAAAAAAATCAGTCGGGAAAATGCGCAGATACCGATGATAAATAATCCGGTGGTAGGTATTGGAGACTGGAGTATTAAGCGTGTGACGTAATAGTATTATATTCATTCTTCTTCTTCTTCTTCTTCCTCTGGCACTTAGTACTCTCTAAGAGTTTTGGCCGCCATCACAATATCTCTCCATTTTTCACGGTCCTGTACTATTTCCCTCCACTCTTGTACTCCCAATCTTTCAAGGTCTTCTTATATTCATAATGTTATTTATTTCGATGTAGACGATATTATCATATTATACAGTATTGCACTCGCCGAACCATTGTCTCCGCAGACAGTCTCATTGTGGTCTATAGACGAGAACAATCAAGTTATATATTTTAAAACCCTTTTATTACCTAGGTACGTTTTTTCTGATGCGTGGCGTAAACATTTATATGACTATATATTATATCCATCCTGTACTACGCTGCACCGTCGCCACCAGATTCGAAGCCAACTGAGACAAAACCTACCTCCTATATGTGGTTCCATAAATTGTATTATATAGTCTCGATTATAGAGTACATATTTAAATGTAAATCCACACCTGTTGTACTGCATGCTTTCGTATATTATTAAGTACCTAATACGCCGGTTTGTAGTTCATTTGCTTATATACTTCAGTATGGCTCTAAAATTGTTTATACTATATTTACCTGTGGGCTGTGACAGATGTTGGTCTTGATTGTTGCATGATGCATTGCTACTGCATTATAGGTTTACAGATGACCAACTTATTTCCACTATACCTGAACCGGGAAGCCTTCATAAAATCATAAGTAATATTTTCTTACACTTCGGTCACACATCATCGGTGACGGGCTTTCCGATCATCTTACGAGGTTCGGTTTTCTTAGACTCGATGAAGCAGAAGAAACGTTCAGTATCTTCTATAAAATTTCGATGGAATGCTGAATCTCGAAGAAACGGAGAAGACGATGGTTAGACAGACTGTGAATGTGGAAGGAGGAATGACGAAATGAGAATCCATAGCGGTTGGGTTATAAGCCGGCTTTTCAGACACATGCAGATGTATCAGAACTATACACTTCGTCCTTTAGTATTTAAAGTTTAGATAAACGTTATTAATCAGGATATGCCCCGTCAACCGCCTCTATTTCAGTTTAGTCAGTTTACGCTAACTGTACTATATATGCCAATTGCCAATCAAGAAAAGTTCCGAACCTTTGTTACTAACTAGAGCTTATAAATCAGGTTTATAGTCTTTCATGGCGGAAATCAATGTTGTAAATATTTGATTTTTGTTAAATTAACGATAGGTAGGTACTGCACGCACGGGAGCTGGCAAACTGTGTGCAAATAGTTCAATCATCAAGTATAGTGGTACCACAATAAAAAAAAGGTTCTGTACTTGGTATAATAGTCTAGGTATCGGATTGAAATACTTAACACTCTTAAAGAGTAGGTACTAAAAATGCACTTATTTTGCAATATTATTACTTGTTTAAATTATGACAACGATTTTTGCAATATAACATTATATACGTTGACGTCGTAGGTTTAGACTACCTATCTGATATAGGTACTAACAACATCATAAAAATGTTTATGATATTTTGATTGTGTAATGGTTGAACTTCAAAAATTAAAAACATATACTCGTAGATCGAAAGTCAAAGTCAATAAATTTTCATTTATTTTAAATAAGAAAATAGGTAATTAATTTAATTATTTTAATTGAAGCCTTTATAGATGTTCTATATCGTTTCTAGTAAACGGAAAATACTTATATAATTAAATAGGTAACAAATATTAAATAGTATAAATTGCGGATTTCATATTATAAAAACGTTGGTCCTGTGCTTACTTAATATGTTTATACTTGCAGTGAAAAATAGTAAAAACAGTTTTTTTTTCATTTATGAAGTTTAAGGTTACTGATAAATTGTCAAACATGCATAAAAAATCGTAAAATTAAAAAATGTTATGTATTTACAATAAAAATCACTAAATATGCAAAAAATATTCATTAAACTATGTTATTATTGTGTCAAGAAATGTATTTTTATCTTGTTTTGCAATAAATATTCAATAAATAAAAAAAAAAATTGGTAAATTAATTTTAAGCTAATATAATATTATTGCGATGTATACTTAAAGTGTGGAGTATGACGAGTACATCGTCGATCAATCGTCCATTATAATGATTATATTTTAGACATATATAGTTATTTAAATTTGTAAAGTTTTATAATGCGACCATAAATTTCAACTTCAACACGAATAAATATAATTATCCCGAGTATTATACTCGTACGGATGATAACTATACATTTTATAATAATGTATCAGTGAGTAAGAATACAAATATCAAACGCATCGAAATTAATTATATTATATCTAAATGGGCTTGATAATTATTGTTGTGTAAAAATAATTCTATAGTCAGCTTAAAGTTAGATTATTTACATTAAAGTGAGTAAAGATTCATGTTATATAATTTAAAATTTACAATTTACAGTCAGTGTGCATTCATTATATTTGTCAATACTTACCTATGAATAAAATAATATATGTAAAAATGAATACAATTTGATTGAAAAGAAAATTAATCATAATACAAGGAAAAAAATTCCATATATATCTATGAATAATTTTTTTTATAGTTTTATATCTTTAAAATATAATAATAGGTATGTTATTTTTATTAATTTATTATTATATTCTATTGTATCAACCAATATGGCCAGTATCAATAAATTTAATAAATTAAAATTTATCGACATTTATTGATTTTTAATTATACATATATGTATGTAATATCATCACTTATGTTAAGTGCTAATCAGCGACTATCGGACATTCATCATAGGCAGAGCCTGATAAATTTAATCGGGAGAGGGGATTAAGCCCGAGATATAATTAAAATTAAAAGTTAAAGAAAATTTTTATATAAAATTGTTTGAAGTTTATAAAAACCACTCATCTAATGCTTGTTTTTATATATTATCCTACATACTTGATCTATTTATTGGGTATTTATATAAATAATGGTATACTTCCCATAGGTAACCCGGAGCGGAACAAAGGGCATTTCCCCCCTAGCTTTTCGGAATTTTTTTAAATCGAGAAAATGTGAAGAAAATCATATAAATTATATAACTTCTCTCTAAATTTTACTTCCCCCATCTAGAAAAATTTCTGTGGATGCCTATGGTAATTCAGTGTAATTATTCAATCTACATAATCCATAAATTATCAGATTCTATATAAATTATTTATATTGATTTCTTCAACAAGTAAAGTAGTACGTATGTTTAATTTACAATTAATAGTATCAAATATTTGTGAAATAAAGGTACTATTTGATTAAAAACTTAAAAACTATTTTATTTGTTTGTGTTATATATGTTCTACGGTTTAATTTTAATTTAATGATCAAATTTTAAATTTTATGTTAACTTATCATACATAACTATGATACAATTATATACAAAGACACACCTGCAGTCCAGTGGTAGCTAAGTTGTAGTCGAGGTTAATAATATTTGCTTTTAGTTAGTTATTAAAAAATATTTATTGCGAAATAATTTATAAATAATATTCCTGGAATAATATTATCGTACAAAACCAACACAGAGTAAAATATCCATAAAGGTTTTGCGAGTGATAATAATGTAGGTATAGCACAAACCAATAATCTTTTCTCGTACTTTAAGTATTAAGTTCCTCTGTTCTCGGTTAAGTTACGATAGTTAGGTAATGTTTGTTGTCACTGAATTTAATATAATGACTTATATTACTTAAATATTATAAGTACATCTAAATAACGAAAATTTAAATTTGTTTAGTACCTATTAATTTTTATTTATAACGTCGTTTTATCGTTTGTGATTTTTTTTAATCTCATTTGTCTGAAATTGGATTATATAATACAAATCAACCCCTAATTTTCACAACAATTCGTACTACACATCTTTTAATGTATCATGAAAAAGTACAGAACCGTGGGGGGCTAAAAAAATATTATTTAAAAAAAAATGTGTATAATGTAATTCTGTACTACCTATTACTATCTAGCAAGTAGTCTTATTTATTAGTATTTAGTAGGTACACACTTCTCGAATCCGTAGTGCACACTTTCAATTTCGGATTACACACTTTGTGTCGGGGTTCACTAAAAAATAGGGCCTGATACAAATTATAATTTTTGATATCGTCAAAATTTAATTTATCCGTCGTATAACCTACTCAGAGTACAGGAAATCCTGGCAGATGAAATAACTTTTGTTCAAAATTTCTTAAATTATTTATCAGCCATTTGATGTTCACAACTTTTGTCATTCGTTTAAGTACGCTCCCCAATGGTTTTTTTTAGTTTAATTATTCACTACCGCCAACGTTCATTGTTTGATAAATAGTTATACAAGTATAATATGCAGCATGCATAATGAACCCGTGGCGAATTATATTTTCAAATCTAACTAATAAATAATACAAAATGGTTCTTTTATGCAGGTATAAGCTAATGGCCGTTTAATATATATATTCGTATAAATATATATATATATATATAATATACACGTATCTATATTATATAATATTATGGAATACATTTGCAATGTAAATAAAAATAAGTACAATCTACAATTATTATTTTGTAAAATTTAGTCGACGTGTTTATAATATTATACACACAAACAAATCTGGCAGGCAATTACGGGGCTCCGAGTTATCATCCAATAAATGTCCTCAAGTTTTTTACAATCAACTCTTTTATAAAAAAATTAGCGAATAAAACAATAAATTATAGCGTATAGATAATAATAATATGTACCAAATATAATGAAATAACAGTTAAAGTAAATAATTGATATATCCATATAAGTAGTAAAATAAAATATACCAACGCATATTTAAAAAAAAAATTTTAACCGCTTAAAATATTTTGTGCAGTTATTTATCTTAATATTAACTAATAAAAAAAATTAAAAGATACCAAAACCTATATAACGTGACTTATAATAGAAAATTATCATATTATATGGTGTATGATAAACTTTTTAAGCTTTTTCTTGCTTTCTCTTATTAACGCATCTGATGTCTCAAAAAATAAACTGCTATTTATAACATGCTATAATAATATATAATAATAATGATACTTAGTTATATGATGATGTGTTTCCTTTGAATAAACAATTATTGTCTCAACTACGTGTTCTAAAAAAAAAAATAATAATAATAATAATAAGCCCAACTAGATGTGAGTGACCATGGCGATGACGAAATATCGAAAAAAAATCACTTAAATGACGTAAGTATACAATATTATACAACGTCAGTGGTTATAGTTTTTAAAACTTTGAGTTTATATTAGATATTAAATGAAAACGCTCGTTTACTGACTTGACATCCTTACAGTTAAGAATATTTTTTGAATTTATACAGCGATGGAAAAAAGTCAAATACGGATGAACCTAATATTATAGTGACCAACAATAATTTGGGTGAATATGCAGAGCTATATGCAAATGTAACTATTTTTATCCCAATAAAAAATGTATTATTTTGGTTTTTTTAACCCATACGGGTGTTCGTTAATTTTAAATTAAAAATTTGTTTATTCTCACCACTAAATTAGTAAAATATTTTATAACTCTTATTGAAACTACAATATTATATTATGTACTTACTACTTTAAAAATTATAATACTGTTAAATATTCAAACATTGCTATGGTTTAGCTGTAAAAATCACAACTAGGTTTGCCCTGACAAAAGAGGAAATATGACTGTTTGCTCATCAACTGCCCATCATTTCTGAGATTATTTTCCCGATTTCGACTTTTGAAAAAAACATATATATCGTATCAAAATTCTTAGCATATTATAATCGTATGATGGTGTTGAACAAGCAAGCATTACAACTCAATAAAAAATTTTATATTAAATTATTAAGTTATAATACAATATAATTCAAATTTTTGATCAATCTTTTGATGAATTCTGTGTAATTGGATGATCATTTATAGGAGAACATCAAGGGATCACAACCAAGCCAGGGCCGAATCCGAAACGTCATGGATATCGTTAATTGTTCCATTGAAAGCTCGGATCGGGCAATGCCCCCTGATATGCTTTATTGTTTCTTAGCATAATAAACATATATCATGTTTATCTTAAGCGGTACTTACATACATTTCATAAATTAGTCCAATAATATCCATTGCGCCCGAAATTTATATCCACAAAATTAAATTTTTTTTTTCTGACATTTGATTTGAAAAATGAACAAATACCTATTATTAAATGAAACGTTACTACCTACGCATTAAAAATATTAAAGTTGTTATTCCAACGATTATATCATTATATAGTTAAATTCTACTATTGTTTATAATCATTGTTGCAAGCATTTATTATACACACTAATTTTTAATTCTACTTATGTGTATAGTTCAGAGTAATTAGTGCTTTTAATTTCTAGAACTTAGTCTAAAAACTTTTGATTTAAAAAAATCGTTTGTTTAATGAAAATGTACAATCTACGTATACATTGTATACAATAGGGAAATGAGTAGAATAATTTTTCTGATTTGAAAAGCCTGAACATGAATGGTTTCCTAAAAACTTATATATATATATTATATATACTACAAAATGCTCGTATAAATGTATACTACTTGTAGATTTAAATTAAGTTTTATTTATGCTCATAACTTATTATCATTATCTATATTAATTATTAAACAAGGTTTTTTCCTATCCTAATAAATAATGAGTGTTAAAATATATTCATACGTCAATATAACAAAATGTCTGAAGATATCTTATCTTTTTATTACAAAAAGCCTAATTTAATTGTAAAAATAATTTGATTTTGAATAATAACACTATAATTCTTTTCAATTAAAAGTTATTAATTACCTATTAGGTTAGGCTACCTTTTATAAGATTAACTACTTATTAAATATTTAATTAATTGTTTCAAACTAATTAGTATAGGTATTGATATTTTTGTCCTCTATATAATTTCAGAAAATTACAATATTTTAAGTGATTTGCGCATGAAAATATGACGCGATACAAAAGGAATAATTATGTATTTATAACTATTTGCAGTGAAGGTTTATGATTATACGATATTTTTAAATTGAAGCACTGAACAGAAAGAATCGTGAATACAGTAGTATAATGTTTCACTGAAATAATGTTTGACTTTATTTCTTATAAGTTATATATTAAATTTAAAAAAAAAAAAGAGAGATGGTAGTTTATATGACAATATTATACGACAAGTTCAATGGTTGAAAATCAAACACAGATATTATAATGATAATTATGATATAAATACAATTAAATAGACGGGTTTAATATAATCATAGGTTGATAATTAAAATTAAGTAAAATATAAATAAAATAATTAAAATCTTGCTTCGAGTTTAATGGGATAAGATAAAGAGATAATTACTATGGAATGCTATTATTGTGCATTCACTATTCAAGATAGCGAATAGGAGGCTTTACCGCTCACATGGATTAGATAATAATGCAATAACAGATCCAAAAGTGATTGAAGAAGACGAGGGAGGAAAATTTGGTTCAGAATTCATAAATTTTTTTTGTTGGAATGATCAATACTTGGTTTAGAATATTATGTCAAGAATTTTAAGTAAGCATAGGATTTGATATCCATTTTATAAATTTATTGATATGAATAGGTTCATAATATAGTTACCTAAATTAAAAAAAAAAACGTTTCCATGATGTGCGGAATCGAAAGATACACCTTACTGTTTTCAAATTTGGCCATTCGTTATATATTTTTGATAATGTTAAATGTTAATTAGTATTTATGTATATAACTCGATAACTGTAGTCAGTTAATTAAAACAATTTGTTTACCAACTATAAATACTTTTTTTCCTTTTTTACTTTTATCTTAACATAATATTAAATATATAACTTTATCTCTACAACGCAGACACACGAGTTATAATCTTCATACATTTTAATGTACCTATATGTATAATATGTTACTTCTTATTTCTTATTTATCTTATGTGTACTTATCATATACTGCATAATATTTTAGTTATTATTGTTAATTAATAATTATAACAATTAACTTGATAAATTACATTCTCTTTAATGCAATTTTATTGTTTCCCTATTAAAATGTATAATTGTATTTTGTACATACGTTATCATTTTTGTGTACAACACTTACATCAACTATCAGTTTTCCGTACATGTTATAAATCATCCACTGGTGAGTGGTTTTATAAATAGCGGAGACTATTATAATATATTCGTATATATCTTCCTATATACCTTCGAAAGTTCGAAATCCCCCAAAAATATACTTTATTAAACAAGTCTAATTCACCAGCTGATAATCGAAAAAATTAAATAGTGACAAAAGAGTGGTCCAAAAATTATTTAACAAAAATTAAGCATACAAATTAATGTTTTTTATGTAAAAAAAGGTGAACAAATTTAAGATATTTACTAATATATTGTAACTAATAATACTCAATAATCTATATTATAATATTACTTTTTATGGATGTCACATTTTTCCTGGGTAACTTGTTTTCTAATATGAAAATATTTTTGGTTAAAATATAATTAATACTCAATATATTTTAAGTATATAAAAAACTAACTTTCTATAAATTTAAATCTTTGTCTTTTTATGATATTATTTGAGTTTTTATCTATTATTTTGATTCTTCTTCCAAGTTTGAATTATACGATTCCTCCTTTCCGCCATAGGTTAGGTTAGTACTGTAGGTTCTTATGGAACTGTAGGTTGGTTTTACACGTGGGTGAGAGTTCTTAGCAGAATTTCTATTGGGGCAACCGCAGATTTCTGCCATGCCCCGGAGTGGGGGATGGCGGCACTTGTTCTCCGGACACCGTGACTTGCCCGGAGAAAAATGCTGCCCGATGGTCGAAGATCGAACCCGGTCCGGCTGAGCCACAGCCGACGCGGTAGACCACTCGGCCACCTCGTCCCAAATTTGTTTTTGTTTAAATGCATAAGCATTGATTATAAATACTATACAATAACATTATTATTATTTTTTTTATTGATTCTTAGTTCGAGAACTATAACAATTATTTAGTTGTAGGGACTAATATGAAAAGTGGACCTATCCAAAGTGGATCACTTTCTGCAATTAGCGATTAAAATACAATAATTTATCTTTCTCTTATGACTATTATATTACAATAATCTGTATGCTGTAACCAAGAGCAACTATTGATTTTCATCTCAAATCTCAAAATATAATTTCTTAAATGTTTAATAAAAAATATCGAGGGCCTTGTTATGACTTATTCTTATCGGTGTAATTGTATGGTCCCTTATGTCTAAAATATTTTTTTATTATTAGCTTAAAACATATAAGTTATTACAAATTAAAGTTACATATATATAGACATATAGTATACAATAATATGATATCCTCTTAATCTACATGATAGTATTTTTCTTATATAAGTTAAAGTCAGGATTATTATGATAATTAATATTTACAGTAGAACCTTATTAATCCGGACTTATAAGGGCTCTAGGTTGTCCGATTTAATGAATGTCCGGATTAGACAAAATAACCAAAAAACATGTCTCTATTATAGATTTAAGAATATTATATTAAACAAATTACAATATATGATAGGTATATTGCAAAAATGCAACATAATATTAGATCCAGCAAAAACATTACATATCAACGTAATGCATGTAATCATAATTATTATATATTTAGGCACACTTTCATTATCTGGTTTGAAAAAACTGGTAGTCTTTTGTTGTCTTCCTTTCGCATTGATTTATCGTATTAATAATTCAATAATTACAATATATGATAGGTACCTATATTGCAAAAATGCAACATAATATTAGATCCAGCAAAAACATTACATATCAACGTAATGCATGTAATCATAATTATTATATATTTAGGCACACTTTCATTATCTGGTTTGAAAAAACTGGTAGTCTTTTGTTGTCTTCCTTTCGCATTGATTTATCGTATTAATAATTCACGCAGATGTCTCAAATGTTCGTAATATACAGATATGTTTTCATCGTCGTTATCTCAACATATTTAAGGACAATATTTAGATGTTCTTTAATTTCACCAAGTTTTAGCTTAGACTTGATACTATCGTCTACTTCATCTTGTTCGTATATTCACCCGTTTCAGAGTTTTCTGCAGTGGTGAGGCTTTCAAAAATCTCATCTTCTGTTAAAATGTGATACTATTATGTTTATTTTAATCTACGGCATATACTGCGTATTTTTCGTAATATTAGACAACTGTCCGGATTAAGCGAAGTTCGGACTAATGGGGTCCAGATTAATGAGGTTCTACTGTACTCAGTGGCAGATTTAGCGTCAGGCAAAGTAGACAGTTGCCTAGGGCGGCAAATTTTTAGGGGCGGCAATTTTAGGCCAATATTTTATTGAAAATATACTCTAGGTTTCTTTTTGATTTTCTTATGTTCGGTGATTACTTTGAAGGATGGAAAATGAAAATGTTTAATATTTGTATAACATAATATTCTTGTTAATATGATTTCTTCATTATTTTATAATACTAATACATAACAATAAACGTCCAAGTAAATAATCGAACGACTGCCGGAACGTATATTATCTATTATCTAAATACTAACCATAGATTACATATTTCGTTATTTTGTTTTTTTACTAAGTCGTAATGGGACGGCAAAAAAAATTTGTCTAGGGGCGGCAATTGTGCACATGTAAATCCGTCTCTGACTGTACTTTAAAAGTAAAGCCTGGACGAAAATAAAAATTTAAAAAGTGGGTAAGTGAATGTCGCTCTGCTGTATATTAGGGGATGGGGTGGACCTCTGACTAGGGTAGGTTAAATTTAAATGCAATGATAGGTATCATTGTATACGAAAAACGAGTCTGAACGGAGATGATTTGTCAGTCTAGGATATATTATATTTAAATATTGTCATATATTCTATTTTGAAACAAATATTTTATTTTTCAATTAGGAAGCATTTTTTATAAGACATGGTTAATCAATTTTTCCAAAAATATTGCATGTAGTTATTATAATTCATAATACTTTATGGCTTATATTATCATAGACAGGGTGTCCCACAGAGATCTGACAAATGAAATAACTTTTGTTCTAATCAATATTTTTTTAAAATGTCTTTTAAATATAATCCATAGAAACTTGCACTACATTTTTAGAATAAATTTTTTATTTTTTAATACTGAAAATAAAAAACTTAAAAATTGATAAAAAAATTGTTCGAAATATTCAATATAGCCAATTTGTAACTTTGATTTTCAGAAAAATGTATATGGTAAAAACACTTATTTAAGTCAAATGGCTGATTTTTACAATTTTTTTAAATTTCTAAAAATCAGATTTACAAATTGGCTATATTGAATATTTCGAAAAAAAATTTATCAGTTTTTAAGTTTTTTATTTTCAGTATTAACAAATAAAAAAATGTATTCTAAAAATGTAGTGCAAGTGTCTATGGATTATATTTAAAAGGCATTTTTAAAAAATATTGATTAGAACAAAAGTTATTTCATTTGTCAGAATGTCAGATCTCTTTGGGACACCCTGTATGCCTGGTTCGAGGATAAATCGTTATCGTTACGCGATTTTATAAAAATTTAGAACTCAAACGCTCAAAACATTTTTCCTATAATGACGCTTCAAATTTTCTCTATAGCTATTTGAAGAAAAATTTATGGAAAACTTAGTGTTGCATTTTTTAAACTTAGATATAAATACAAACAATTTTATGAATGTTTAACTACCAAATAATTTGCAAATATTCATGGTTTTGACGAATTTTTATCAATATTTGAACTTCAAATGCTAATAAAAAAAAAATTGTGCCAATGTATTCTTATAATTTTTCAATCACTATAAGAATAACTTATGGGGAACTGTGAATTAAATTTTAAAGTATTTTGATTGGGCCAAAAAATTTTACCGACACTTAAAAAAAAATTCTCATAAAAATCGAAAATTTCAGTGGTCTATAAATAACTAAAAAAAAGTCAACAAATTCTGAAAATTAAACTGTATATAGATAACACTAACATAAACATTTGGTGAAAATTTCAAGAATTTACAGTGATTAGTTTTTGAATTACAACATATAGAAAAATCGATTGGTCGAAAACTGGTTTTGTGTAAAAATTCCCGTTTTTCTGTCACTTTTTTTTTGTTTTTCTCGATTTTTTTGAAAACTGTTGGAAAATGTTTACTTTTGACCTCTATAATGCACCAAGGATATTCACTTTTCCATCGGAAACCACCCCCAAAATTTGAAATTGAAGCATTATTTCGACTAGTTACGCTGTACACAGACACAAATAAATAAAACACACATTGTAAAATCAATACATTCATCACTTATTATTCGTTCAGAATCTAAAATTAGTAAGGTAACAGCAAATTGTATTGTTTAACTTTCGGTGTTTGGCGTATAACACCAAAAAGGCATTATAAAATAAATTTATGAAAATCGTGATATATTTATCTACCTATATCGGAAAACTGCAACATAATATAATTAATTGGTTAAACGTATGAATTATAAATATTATAACTATAAAATATTTTCTTCTTGCTCATTTATTTAACGTCGGAGAGTTTTTTAACAGACTTCTTCTGTTAGCTACGAACACCAAAATACCTGAAAAAAATGTTTAATATTTATGAAAAGAATAACTAAATAAGTATATTATAATATGATGTAGGTATATAGGCATTTTTATAAACTTAAACTTTTCCTAATAATGCTTGAATGATTTCGTCTACTAAAATTTTAAAGGGATATGAAAACAGATTAAACAGATCTACACTAATGTTACAAAACATATTATGCATATAAAATTATAAAATATATATATTTAAAAATATAAAACAAGGTTTCACTGGGGATTCAATAGATTTTAGAAAAATGTGTGTATCAACTATCAGAACATATTAGTCTTATTGGTTAGGATATAATTAGATGGAACACATTTAGTTTTTAAAATATTTAGTTTTTTTATATGAAGTATTTCACCCCTTCTAATCGGAACATTGGGATTTAAATGAAAAATCATGATTGCATCATCTATTATTATCAGGGTTAATATTTTTAACATCAAGTTAGTTTTGGGTAGGTTTACTAATAATATAACGCAATATTTGCTTTTTAAAAGAGAACCAATGCTAAATGTATTGTTACATTAATTATATTAATTATATTAGTAATTTGATATCGAATAAATATTATAATTAATATCATATTACCTTTTACTTAACATCGCAATTTTAAGATTTAAAAGTGCGTAATATGTCAGGATGATAAGTGATGGCAATATGAAAACTTGAGAGCAAAAATTTAATCTCCGGTTATTAAACATATAGATAGGACAGATAGGTTGACATGGTGCAACAATCAGTCATCTTCAGACTTGGATTGTTTAAATAGACAGAGATATATTAAATGAAGGTTATTTCCAAATGTTATCTTTTGGTTTTAAAATAAATGCAAATTCAATTTTAACAATATTTTCACCGGTGACAACGACACTACCTAGTACCTATATGAATTGAAGTTGGATCTAAATATATATCATTATTAATATATAATTAATTTAAATTAATCAATTAATTAGTTAATTTTTAATTTTTAAGTGCCGCTTGAAAAATTATTGTCTTCACATGTTGTATAAGTTTCCTTATCACATTTTCTTGTTAAACGACATATTATTTACATCGTTGATCGTTCGTGTTGCATAAAATATGAGGTATTACACGTTGTACGTGATTTTTTTTATTGAGACGTCCCTAGGCTTAATCCACATCGTAAACGAGAACGCGCTAATACCCGGTCAACTACAATCATAATTTATACGGAAAATGCATAGAAAAGTTCAATTATTGCGTATCATATTCGTCTTCTTAATCAATTTAACATAATATAGGTAATATAATTAAATAAATATTGAATTAAATATTTAATAGATTTCAATTTATAATTTATAAATTTTAATTTGTTATTTTGTTGTGGCACGGCATTCGGCCATTTCCAGTTTACTAAAATGTTGAATTTGTATAATTTTCACTCTCTGAATGTATATAACATCTATTATGTAAAATGACTGGAAATAATACATTTTTTTTATTGATCAAAATACACCGATAACTAGGCCATTAGTAAAAGACATTTATTTTTTAAGTTACATTTTTAGTATTTTAAGTATTCAAATTTTCTACATTAAATTAAATTGTACAGTTCTGTTTTCTTTTTTAGAAAAATTATGAATTATTCTAACTTATTCAGTATATTATTATACTTGATATAATAATAACAGACGTTTTTAATTTATTTAAATTAATGATAGTCTTATTAAGGCTTTATTAGGATTCATTTTTAAATTCAACACTATTCTAGCACTAAGAATAAACTATATTATTGTTACTATACTTATCATATTTTATTATATTAAGACCTATTTATTTTGTCTCTAATCACTCCGATAGGATCTCTTTATTCAACATGCTCCTATAAAATGTCAAAAAACTCCTTAATGAACATTTTTTCAAGGTCTTTGGACGTGTTTTTGATGCCAGCCGGCGATATTTGATGTAATTTGAAAATGGTGATGCATGAAGGGATTGGTGGTTTTTACTATTTTTCCAATAATTTTAAAGACCAGGAACTAGTGATAAATTCGATATCGACGATATCATATCGTTAAATCCAACGTAACAAAATAAATAACAATTAATTAAAGATTACTATTGTACATTGAACTGTAATCATTTATTAACTAAGCGACTAGGTCGACGATTGTGGCGATCAATTTCACTAGTGGTTGCCTATTCATCTTTTTAAAATACAATACGTTTAACGTTATAACACTTATAACTTAACCTTAAGGGATTTTATATGGGCAATTACTAACGAAACTGTTGGTTTCTCTGGGCATGGACCAATTGCGGCTAAAACAAAATTTGTATTTTAGGGTCAATATACCAATTGCGCTGTATATATTTTAGGGTCAGTGGACCAATTGCGCTGCATATATTTCAGGGTCATTGTACCGATTGCGCCTCTTATATTTTAGGTTAGTATATCAATATTACGCTCTTTAAATTTTACGGTCAATATATCAATTGTGCTTGTATCCAAAGTTGCCTGATATTTATTAATCAATTGATTACTGGCTAAAGCAACTGGTTATAATATATTTTATAACAGTATCGGAAATTTTATGAAACATTATTATTACGCACATATTTTTATCACGGAAATATGCTGCATTTGAGTGATAGATGAAAACAAGTTTTCATTATGTTATTATTATACCTCGTGGTGACCAAATTAATTATTTTATTGTAATTTCCATGTTATACTTATGATTATATTCTCCTTTTCTCGTGGTAAACAAATATATTATTATGTAAACTAACCAAATTATATTATTCTAAATTGTAATGCCATGCTAAAATTAATATTTAAAAAAATTATTATTATTCTTTAGACATGAAAAATACAAACATCGTGATTACCTTAAACTCAAAATAGTCAAAATCTTATTACTTAATGATTTAATCACCTATTCTCTTGTTATTATTAATATTATTTTATTTTAGTTTTCATTAATTAAACTGTATAATGGCTATAAGTTTCACCGACTTGGGGTTAGGGTCAACACGTGGCTTATAGGTCTTGAGTTAAGTGCTCCTTGATTCATGGGTGGTAAATAGTGCAAAGGTAGTAAAATACTATAAATCTCTCAATGTATTATACATTAATATTCGCAAAAAAATCGGTTAGTAACTATCTAATAAGTTTTCCTTGGGTAATGTAATTTTGTATAGAGCGCATTATGGATTGGCAATGAGCGTATCATAATCGTAAGGTCTACTACAAACTGGAATTCTGATAATACATCATCATTTAGAGTTTAGGCCATAAACTAGTGGCCGGAATGGCTCAAAGTAGTGATTTGATGGTAAATGTACATCATAAAAAGTAAAGAGTTACCATTTCCTAGCTCTATTATACTTCTCAGTCCTCGTCATAACACTTGCACACACATTGAAAACTGAATATAAAATTGCATAATACTTTGTTTTAATATATAATATATTATATACATTAAAAATACGTTTAATACCTATTAATATACGCACACTCTGCAGTAGTCGGCACACTATATAATATACGTACACGATATTCCTAACTAATTCCATGATATAATATAGTATGCAAAAATGTTGGTTTAGTTATAATGTACCTAGGTGTAGGTATAATATTAGAGTGTTAGACTTGTTAGTAACAAATTGTTACCTGTATAATGTATGTATATATTATATATATATTTATATATAAGTAATATAAATTTCGTTAAAAGATTTACATTCATAACCACACAATCGTACATGCTGTTATAGGTTAAGTTAGGTTTATCATTTTTATAAAGAATAAAAGTATAATATGTTTTCGTACTATGCAAATAGTTGATAATAATACTAACAAAATTTACTTGAAAATGTATGTATTTCATTAATCATTATAGATGTGTGTTGTTAATGTTATATTATCGCATTCACTATACTTCTATACAGTTTTCAATGATAAAATTAAATATTCACATTCACATCAGAATTCAAAAAATGTGTGCTGCTTAGATAAAAAAATAAAAAAAATTTTCCGATTGTAAATCATATAAAGTTGTATGTTTAACTGAATTAATTTTTTTTTTAGTATTTTTAATATTAAACTATTTATTTTCTCATATACCTAAGTAATGGAAATTAATAATTATATTGGTACCTAGCAAGTTTAATTTTATTAACTCATATATTATTGTTACTATGAATTTTAATCATATTGAATATTGTACTCGTCTTAAAACGTTTGTCACGGGTTAAATATCAATCTACACTCCTGAATTTATAAAAATCTAAATTATTATTAATTAATAATAATTATAGGTATAGGTACTAATAATTACACAAAAATAATTGTTTGATAATTAATAAATTTAAATTATTCCATTTTTTATCTATAATATACAATCTACATAAAAATCTTAATGCAATCAATAATATTTACGTAATGGAAAAAAATTACTTGGCAGCGGTGGGATTCGAACCCACGCCTCCGAGGAGACTGGTGCCTTAAACCAGCGCCTTAGACCGCTCGGCCACGCTACCCCAATGGGCTTTCGAAGTGAAACGGAGGTACTTTTCATAGGTATAGTCGTATATAGATAAATAATAATATCTAACCCTGTTTAGAATCTTACACAAAGGTCTCTAACGGGTTTTTAATGATTAAAGTGTAGAGATCTCTTTACCTATATTATGTCCTACAACGGAGTGCATATTAAACACGTTTTAACTGAATTCCAAACCTTTCATGTACCTACAACTATAAAAGTATATACAATTTAAGTATATTGTACCACTTGAAACAATTAAAATCTTCCTTATTCAAATCACTATTACTATATTAAACTCATAACCACAGACGACAGACCAAATGCTAAAACAAATTAAAAAAATTAACCTTATTTTTTCTTTTATGAATACAAATATGAATAAAATTAGTTTCACCTAATGTCCTAATGGCCCCTGTCGCTGAGATTTGTAATAATTAAAAAAAAAAAATACTTAATGCAGACATGCAGTTATTCACCAAATTAATATTACGTGTAGAATGTAGCGCACTATATATCATCCACTATAATTATCAATAGTTTAAACTCAATAATGAAATTTATATATGGAAATCACAATTCACATCTTCTTATAATTATACATAATATAGATAGGTAGATTGTAGATTAAAATTATGTATCACTGTATCAGTATGAAATTTAGAAGATTGATTCACACATGTAAAAAACTAAAATTCATATTATCATATCATTATTATTATGTATTAAATAATATTTTCTTGTCACACCTGCACCGAAAGTTTAGTTATCCATGACGATTGAAACGTTGAAAAACGACCTTATTCCGTCCAGCGGCGGCAAAGTGGGAATACCCATAATGACGGATGGTAAGATGTAAATCCCAATAAGTGATCGGCTATCTCCTGCACATCAAGACACTTAAATTTAAACACGTTCCTTAAAACATAAACTGTTGGTTATTTCTTATAATATTATATTCATATTATAACTTCCTTGCATGTTGCATGACACGTAAACATTTTTCTTTCATGAAATTGTTTTCGTAAAATAGTCTAGTTGTTGCTAGATCAATATTATATTACGTTTGCCGTAATCGCGATGAATGTAGATGCATGATGAAAAGTAGTGTGATGTGTAAATGTGTGGCCCATGTGGAAAGGCGATATCAGTCTTGAACGAAATGAGGTCTTCGACTGAAATAGTTCACTTCCAGCCACTTGCAACACAATATTGAATATAGGTACTATACTACTATATAGTATATACCAATGTAACTGTTTAACTAGGTTTATGCATTATGATAAATAGGTACCTATATAGCATATTTAATAATTAAAATATTTTTATTAGTTAATAATAATTATAGAATTACACTGCCTGCTGTAGATCATCTAGATAATTAAAAGTGGATTGCTTGATGCTAGAATAATTATATTGGTTTTTCAAAAAACAAAAAAAGTGAAGTGTACATGAAATGTTTAGTTTATTTATGTAAGGCATTTGTAAAAAAATCAATAATGTGCTGATAAAATTAATAACTCTTAAATAAAACTAAATAAACTCAATATTTAATATAAATGCAGAATAGAATAGGTATGTACAATTTTTTAAACTAAAATTTAGAATTATATTTTTAAAGGCAAAAAGAATCCAATTATATTTTGATAAATAATTGCTTATTCAAATATTCAATTGAATAGAATTGGTCACCGGTCAATTACCATAGATATGAGACTCCCTGCCTTTATGTAGGTATATTATAAGTAGAATACCAATGTTTTTATACGAATTATTTACATGAACAATGCCTATATGTAGTGCTCGAATTCGGAAAAATTAAGTAGAGGAGCTCAATCCAACGACTTAAAAACTGCGTTTTAAGTGCAAAATTAATCAAAGCAGATCCGTTCATTTCGCCCCCACACCCACCTTCCCACCAACAACCTTATGTACATTTTGAATATCTACCTACCACTTTTCAGCTACACATAATTTAATTATATGAAAACTACTGATTGTTATAATCTTGTTCCGGTCTGTGTGAATGTGTATAATTTGTAAAGAAAACATATTATAATATTTTTAATATCTTCAATTATTATCATTTTAATAATTAATTGAACACAAAATGACTTGAAAAGTCGAAATTCGATTACAATGCAAAATCGAAAAATTCAAAACACCGATAAATGATAACCATAACAGTAATAACTGAAACTGATAACATTTCGTTCGGAACCATGGAATAATATCTAACCCTATGTTCAGAACACGATATTTTTAGATAGTACCATCACACACTTGTATCTGTGCACCATATCTATTCAGTGGACCGCAAAAAAGCACGGCTGTAGATATTAAACCATCATGTAGAAAAGATATAATAAATTATTAAACTACAATATCAAAAATAATTTTGATATGAAGAATAGTGAAAATTTTTTTATATAATTGACATTAGGTAATTAAAAATCCATATTTTAATAAAAATGTTTCGGACATAATTTTTTACCGTCCCCTCGTCTAAGTAAAAAAAAATAGTAGGGAGCTCCGTCCCCCTGTACCCCCCCCCCCCCCCCCCCCAATTAGAGCACTGCCTATATGCGTTGCTAGTTTGCTATATCTATGTAATATAATGTATACGCAGGAAAATAATGTCAGAAGTCATGAAAATCTTGAAAGTCATAGAGAAATACAATATAATAAATACAGATTTCTAAATATTGAAATGTATAATTAAATATATTTTAGTTAGGAATAATATACGATCGTCCTAATCATATATAAATATTTTTTAGGTCTCGGATGTTTGATCGAATCTCTAACCTCAATAGGCTCAATAGCATTAAAAATAAACAATATTTGTTATATTATACCTACCGTTACAATACTTCCGCATTATAACGATTATATTGCTATGAATTCTAAAAATTTGATGTAACAAACGAGTCTTATTATTGAATCAACTTGGGTGGTGTGGGAGTTTATGTTCTGGACAAAATTATCAACAAAGCGAAATGCAGAGAGATGATTATCAGATTAATAGATTTCCGCAGAACTCGTAAAATAAACAAATAAGCTAATTATCTACATAATATTATATTATCTAACTATTTTAAAATTATCATTAATCATACGTGAGTGATTTCTGTTCGCATAGGTTAGGTTAGATCTATTATTTAACATGAAAAAACTTAAGCAACGCCTTACAGTTATGGATACTCTTTGATTGTTAGACCTCAACAAATCACACTAGTTCCCTATATATTTTATTTTCGTAGCTATTAGGGAGTGAGAAATGTTTTGAGTTTTCTATAACGTATATAAGTTAAAATAAGTAAGACTGTGAAATTATTGAATTTGCATTTTTTTTTTTTTTTTTTTAGATGCTTTTATTCATTAATAAATGTGCTTAAATGTATTACAATACAATACATGTTTAAATACATTAGCATAAAATGTCCCGTTTTTCTTTAATTTTAATTTTGTTTTCCCCAAAGATTTAGAAAGCCATTGGGTAATTTAAATGTTAACGACCTGAATACACCAACAAGATTATGATATTAATAATCAAAATATTGAAATCAAAAATCGAAGCATTATTTATTTCGACTATTATCGTGTATAGATCCACAGGCAAAAAAAAAATGAAAAAAACACATTGTAAAATCAATGCATTCATTGCTCCGATCAGAATCTAAAATGTAATGACTTACCTACACAAAAATTAAATTATAAGAATAGGATACATTTTAAAAGTTGGATTAAAAAAAATATATCTATTACAAAAGGATATAACATCATCATAGTGAAATAAAAATATTCTATATCTGCGAATATTATAAAATAATTTATAAATACAATTTTTCTTTAATGTCTCTTGTAAATTATTGTAAAACCAATTTTTTATCCTGTTTAATTTCAAAATAAATCATAATACCTTTATAAGCTGGTAGGTATAAACTCAATTTAATTTTTTCCGATGATATTTTTAAAGTTATAATTATATTGATTATAGATCGAAAAAAAATTAATGAAATGCACTTTCATGAAAAAAAAAAAACATAGTTTTGACATGTGCCATTATAATAATTAATAATATGTAGTCATCACTTCATCAGGGTGCGATTTAACGATGAACCTACTGAAATACCAAACTATATTACACTCGCTTGTAGTCTAATTTTAAACCGTGGTCTCAGTGCTCTAGAGTATGCACTACCGCCCGTCACCGGAAACTCAAAAACCGAAACCTGTAACGATGACATGCGCTCAATGACCTGGCGGTGTAGCGCGGAAGCTCGGGACTTGGATAACTCGCGCAGTAGTCTGTACGCAAGTGGTGCGCGAACTTCCGCTCTCGACGTACGCGTGCGCGTGTACGTCCTACTGTGTAGTGTGTGGTACAGAAATGTGATATTATTTTATTCTGTGGCGATGTTTACATATTGTACGAATGAATCGTCAAACTGGCACTGACGATATCGACACCCGGAAGCCGCTGCAGTAGTGTCACGTATTATGTGTATTTTGTATATATTATGAATAGGATAACGATAATATTATAGAATCGCCGTATACAATAATAACAGAACAGATCTATAGGTAAATGCGATGGGCGGAGCGGCGGTTACGGCGAACGGCCGCCAGACGCCGCCAGCAGCAGCAGCAGCTGTGGTGAGACGGTGTGGAAACTAAAAAGTAAAAAACCACCGTAGGTACGGAACGAGCAACGAGGTTTCTACAATAATATATAAAATATTTATGCGCAGAGGGAGACACTGCCGCGTGTGCGTGAAACGGAAACGAGGAAAAAAAAATTACAAAAAAATTGCAAACGAAAGACAATAATAAAATGATAATTGCAATAACAATATATTTACGGCGACCGTCGCCTGTTCCAGTCGACCACCACCAAATCTGCGTCGGCGGGTGGGCGGCGGCGACGACACACCGTAATATTTAATATGTATCATTCATGTATATGATATTATGCACAGCGCGGCGGATGACGATATACGCTCACGATATCTACATGTTCAAATAAATATATTTATGTGCACGGTCCGCCGCCGAGCACACGCGAATTATCCGGCGCGCCGTCAGTGTTGTCTGCGGCGTCTTTGGCGTACGTCCATAAACGGCGACCCCACGACTCTTGCGGAACAACAGCCCCCCGCGAAACAACTACCGACCAGACTGTTGTTATACTGCCGCCGCCGCCGTGGTTTTTAGCAGTGGTAGTCGCGCACCCGCCTGCAACCTCCACAGTTCACGCCGACGACAGTCGTGCACGCACGCACGTCGCCGCCGCGGTCTTGTTGCACGTGCTTATTTTTTCTCCGATCAACCCTCGGGTACCCTCTGCGATAATAATACAAATAATATAATTATTATTGATATCTTCGTAACTGTACCGGAACCAGAACGCCGCCAAGATGTTGGTAAGTGGCTGTCTTGTATTTTGTTATTTATTTATTAGGCACGTCGCACGCATAATTAATATGATAATTATCAACCACGGTTCAAACACATGGATATTATTTTAACCGTTTAATATTATTAACCGCCACCTTGGTTATTCGAATTTCGAACCATACGGGTATGTTTTTGCTCCTCGCGACGTTCCGCTGTCTATCGTATCACTGCTAGGTATATTATATAATAGCCGCCTGCCTGCGATGCGAATCGTGTACAATATCTTTCTCGGACCTTTGTACATTTTAACAATTGTACAGCACAATATTATAATATTATATAATATTCGAAGAAATTCTAAAAAAGTTTTGAAAAGAAATAGTGCAATAAACTGTAATATGGACCAAAGGTGGATTAAGGTTCACATAATAAGTTAAGAATTTAAAATCGAAAGTCGACTACGCGCTATATAGGTACAGGGCGCCAGGGTGGTATGACTAATTACGGGACTCGGGCAGAACAAAATATTAAATCGTTCGGAAAATAATAAATACAATTATAAATGAACCGAATCATTGTACAACAATATATTAAAGCTTATTAAATATTTATATAGTGTCACGATGGCCGATTCGAGTAAAAATAATCCACCCTGTACGCGTTCGATAACGAACGAGAAACTGGGGTCACGCGGACCGTTTTCTCGAATAGGTACATATTATGTTATCATTTACGGATGAAATAATAGTAGTTCGTCCCACGATTGGTTTCTGTTCACGGAATTGTAATCGTGTACAATTTATTGTCGCAACGCTCTACCGTCGACGAATTTTTACAAGAATATTACAATCGGATCAATTATGCTATAATATTCTATCATTTCTATCGTGTTGAACCATTTTCTATCATTACCTATGCATTAATAAAATTTGTTCATATTAATTGAATTACGACAGATATGAAATCGAATGTTTTTCGAACACTTTTATTGGTAGGTAGTAAGGTAGTATACTAGTATAATATTATATTTATTTATATAATACGAGTGGTGATCCGCGTCACTGTCGTAGTGCCGTGTCGCGACGTCACGCGCAAGAGACCACGTTTATTGCGTCATTGTTTTTCCCGCCACCGCCGCCGCAGTTCGTCACCGTTCAAGCTGCGGGCACCCCCCCAATTTGGAGCGCTCGCTAGACATCGGCGCGGCGCATTTGTTAATCTTTTTTTTTGGCACTGACTCGTCTCACCGACACGGACGCCGTCGCCGCGGACGTCAACCACTTACCGCTGCAGCGCTGCACGGCTGCACCGGCAAATGTCTTTTTATGTACCGGCTCGTCATAGTGTCATACGACTCATACGTAAGTCGACCGGACAAACCTCATGTTTCATGTCCTCATCTATACTTGTCCGAGCACTGCGGTCTGCAGTGCGGTTAAACGTCAACGGTCGTAACTAGGTTATTAATTGATCGTTCGCGGTGATATAGGATACAATATTTAAATGCAATATTGGACAACAATTAAAGCGTATTGCATGTTATTGATTTACCGTGTCAAAAATCTACCATAATATGTTATTATTTTAATGCGCAAAAGTCGTTTATAAAGACTTTATATATACCATAGACGATATACCTACAAATTAAGATAAAATATTATAGGTATATTATACATATTATTATATTGTACTATTATATTATATTATTTTGTACCTTTGTCAAAAGATTGTTTTGCCTGTAACAAGTAATAACAGTATTTATTTTCAGTTGTTACTATGATTTAGGAAATGCTAAGTTTGACATGATGAATTTTGATTCCTTTGACTTTGAGCCTTTGTACAGTACCTACATTGTGTTAGTTCTATTTGTTAATTTTGCAGATAATTCAAACTATGAATTTTAAGCGTTAAAGCCGTTAAAGGTATATACTTTTATTAATGTAAACGTCTACTAGAGCTTAAAAATGATATAATAATAGCTAGTATACTATTGAAAATCCTAAATTTAATATAATTAAGTCTAAAAAAATAGTTATAATATATATGTATCTACATAATATGTATATTGTATAGAATATTTTTAAAATGTTGACAGAATGTTGTTATTTATTAAAATGTCTATTGAACACTTATCTATTCTCATGTTTTTGCACAATATTTAATATTTTACTAATAAGTACATTTTTTTTTCAATAATTATAATATTTTTTAAATAATTTATTAATATTTTATAACACTGAAAATATTACGTGATGAACAAATTAACCTCTGCACTTAATAACTATATTTAACCTACCTAAATATGTTTTTATTATGGATAAAATTGTTAGTCTTACTTAAACAGATTTTATAATTATGAAATTGAACATGGTTTTACTCTGCAATTTTAGAGAGTATTAATTATTAATAGTCATAATGATATATTGATATATAATTCTCAGATAATGTAAGCTAGCTAAAAGGTATTGGATTATTAGATAAAACTTAAACTATTTATTATACTATATTAAAAATTATTTCACTAATTCATCATCCGTTTAAAATATTTTATACGAATAAATATAATAAACTGTTAAATGGAGCACGCACCTAATAATACCTATAATGCATTTATTACCTACAAGTAGTTATACATACATGTATACTTTTATTATCTTTTTTTCGATAAATTTTATCCAAAATAAATATAACTTATAGAAATGAATTATTAAATAAAAATATAAAATGTATAAATGTATAATAATATACAACATTATTATTTTATGTTTAAAAATAGATGAGTTAAATAACTTATTTTTCATTTTATATTTATTCTATTTAAATACATTTATCTACCGTTTTAGTCAAAACTTAAACTGATGTATAAAATAAAATAATATATCTATCACCTTTGAGCACATGCTTGTGTTGGGGGTACACTAATAAACCAATAAAGTAATAAGTAAGGTAATTAATGGGTTAAGTTTTGAAGGAGAATACAATTATTTTATGGCCATTTAACTTTCAAATTCTTAGATAATTGACATTGGATAATTAAAGGTAAAGTAAAAAAGTTTATTTTTATAAAATAGTAATATTTTTGAAAAATTGGATTTTAGCAATCAATATTAAAATACATTTAAGTTCATACGAAAGCTATTATAAGTATAACCAATTTTATTTAAAAAAAAAATGATTGTAGACTATATTGAACCGATTTCTCAATCAGAAAAGACGTCACCTCTTAATATTATACGATATATTCTAGTGGTTGAAGACAAGGGAAATTGTGACATCCGCTGATGATATGTAGACATACCTTAAAGAGTCCATGTAATATTTATTGGATCAGTAGGAAGCAATTGGTTCATTTTCAAACTATCAAAACATAATGTTATACCTAAAAAATTTGAATTGTACAATAACATACAATAAAATAAAAATGTAATATTCTCGTTAATATTTTATTGCAAATGAGAAAATAAATCTTATATTAATGATATTCTCGATATTCCGTTATCCACAATAACAATAGAGGTCTATCGATAATTTTGTAATTTTACTTTTAATTCTTGGATTACATTTAATTAAATAAAAATTTAAAATTATAATTTATAAAATTACCATGTCAGCCATTTCTTAATAAATTTTTAGCTTTATTTTATGACATGTTTACTTCTGAGATATCATGCAATAATTTTAGGGTTTCTATTATCATAATGCATTGGCTTTTGAAAACGATTATAGAAAACTTCTAGTAGTAAAATTTAATTTTTTTCCCAGAAAGATGCTAATGAGTAATTGATAATAATCTGCTGTAATTTAAAAGTATTTACTAAGAAATTTGCGTCCTATGTACTATTTGGTATTTATTATTTACATTACCGTCGTGATACAATGAAGCAGCTACCTAATTTTGATGATTAAGTCGATATAACTTATGTTTTGAAGAATAACTTATTATTATTAAGTAATTATACTACAGTAAAAACGAGACTAAACTATATCATTTTTGCAACTTTTTGCAATTTTATCGGAGAACAATTAAACTATAGATATCATTCACGCGTACATATCAAAATAACGTTTCATCACGTTTCAGAAACTATTTTTTTATAGAATGAATCTCATCTCAAAAATTTAAAATGTTTTTTGATATTATTTTGAAGCGAGTTATGAGGATATTTAAATTGTAATGTTTTAAGGAATTTTTTGCGAGTTCATTTTAAAGAAAATATAATTCATTTTATTTTATTAATTGAGTTCATATCCATTAATAATTATGTGTTATATTATATTAAACAATATACCTAGTTATTTTTAAATTTAAAATCATAAAATTATCAAGACCCACGTGGTCAAATAAAGAACGAGATAATCATTATTTATTCATGAATATTTAGCATAATTTTACAATTCGTATAGTAAATAATATTAAGTTATGAAACCTATATAAATATAACAATATGAACTTCAAACGATTTTTATAGTTTTGGCGATGTTACCTGAATATTATACCCGTAGCTGTTCTTAATACATTGATAAGATAATAGTATCTATAATAAAAGCATTATTGTTAATTATCAACAAGTAACAATTGTTACTATATTGGGTAGGTACTATAATTTTAACAAAACATTTTCACAATTTGAAATAGTATATAATTTGACTAAAATATTCATATATTGATGGCTAAATAGCAATAATAGACCATTTTCAAATCAACATATGTTTGTATAATTGTAATTTATGATAGGAGTTATTTTTTCATGCAGTGAGCCTATATCATACAACATTGAACATACAGATTGATTTTTTTATAGAAGAGCACTCATTCTTTCATATTTATTTTTTACAATTTAAACTTGTTACCAAAAATTTTTTACTATTTTTTTGTTAAAATTGTTTAAGTTTTATAATAATTGTTTTAATGATAAAATGTATTTTCAATTCCTTACTGTGAAGCAGAAAACTTTTCAGAATTTAAAAATCGAATATTCGATGAGTATAGTTTATGAGTTATAAGTAGGGTCCTGATTTCAATACAAAGTGCGTATTTTTTTGGTAGATCTTAGACAATGCTTTCCAAAGACATAATTCGTTTCATGTAACCAGTGTTTCAAAGTTTTATTTTACATTTTTTGCATATTTCAGCGTTTTTAGCATTTTTGGGTCATTTTTTTAGGTTTTAATGTATATTTGTTCAACAATAATCTATACAAATTTAGAGTATTTATTAATATATATATTTTAGTACTCATGTTTAGAATGAATATTTCCCTAAAAAAAAATTTATTTATATGTGTATATATATATGTGTACATGTCAACAGCATCAAGTAAATTTTTCTAATTTTTAGTTTTTTTTTTTTAATAAAATAATAAATAATAATAATATTTTATTTATAAATTCCAAATTAAAATACCAAATTGTATAAAATATGGATGGCATTTTAAAGGTAATTATGGGGTAAAATGATTTTTTTAAGGACATTTTTGGCTATTTTTTAGAGCATATTAGTACGTTTTTAAGTGCGTTTAAATCCGTGCCCTAGATAGGCTAGATATAAGTATATTAAAGTAATGATGAGCAGAGTGGATAAGGGTATCCCATAAAATGACGGTTCATTGTTACACGTCTACACTTATTGACATTTTAAATACTTAGTAGAAATTATAGATAAGTCATAACTCATAAGTAAAAAAATGTGTCTAAATCAAACCATCCCTATGACCGGGCCACGGGCCACGATTATAAGATATATTTTGATATAATATGTCAGGTTAATTGTTTAAATACATATTTTTTTCATACATGCAGTTGATAACTGCATTCTTTTTTTTAATATCTACTCTTCTTCGTCTTTTCCTTTGCCATGTCTCTCAACTATTCAGGGTCGGCCACTCTGGTCCTCAACTTCCACTTACTACGATCTTAATATCCTCCTCACAAACACCAGTCATTCTCATATCGCCCTCTATAACTTCAAACCATCTCTTTTTCGGTCTTCTTCTTCTTCTTTTTCCATCCACACTCATGTTTTTTGTCACTGAAACTACCTCAGTTTTTCTCTTTTTAAAACATGTCCTAGCCGTCTTGACCTATTCCCACGCAATTTTTCAACTATTGGAGTCACTCCTATTTACTCATTTCTTATTCTGTTTTCTCTCGTCTGCACTCCACTTATTCACTTATCATCTTCGCAACACTCATTTTCTTCTCCATTATCTTATCTATAGACCAACATTCCATACATCATCACCGACCTTACTATACTGTCTTTTAAAATTTGCCTTTTAACCTAATTGAGATTCTTCTATCGCATAGAACACCTGATGTTTCTCTCCACTTTATCTATCCACACTTAATCCTATACATAATACTATTTTTAATATCTATACTGAATAATAATAAAAAAATCAATAATAATAATTAACTGCCGCCATTTAGATTTAGATCGTTTAAAATTAAAGGTAAATTTAAAGGTAATGTTTAATAGAGATCGTGTAAATATTTTAAAATTTGGTATGAGGTAAACCACACAAATTAAAATTAAACGAACAATTCATATTTTTTTAGACTATTATTTAAGTGAGAAAAACAATATATTAAGTAGTTTGATTTATGACGTTGATAATATAATTTACCAGTCATTAAAGCCTTTAATTAATTTGTCATTTTTAATATATTGTTTATTTTATTGTGTGCATTAACTTTTAGAGCGAACAATTGCAGTGATCAATAATTGGGAAAATATTACTCATTATTTAGATACTCACACTTAACAGACCGGTTTGTCTTGCCTCGTTTTCAAATTAATGAAGTCGGTTTAAAAATCTTACCTCAGATGTTATGTTTCATGTACATCATATTATTTGTATTCAGCTAGTGAGAATAATAACTATTGATAATATTTTTATTTTTTTTTATTTAAAGGAAACTTTGTTTACAATATTAGTCTCGACAATTATGAATTATTATATCTTAACAATTACAAATAGAAACAAAAATGTATATCATATAATATAATGTATCGACATAATTTGAAATAAAAGTATTACATAATTTTAAGCAGAAGATATAGGAAGATAAGGTAATTAGAGGAGGAGTAGATGATTGACAACTTTAATTACCTAATAAAAGTAATAAAGGGTTAATTGTGATTTACGTCTTCAAGAAATTTGGAGATAAAACTTTCAGGCGAACACGTACGTGTTCAAACAATGTAGATTACGAAGTGATTTTATTGTAAAAACACCTATAAACAAAGTTGTAGTGGAGATTCATATCTAGTTCCGTAAAAAACCCGAATTTTGATATCTGTAAAACTTCGTAATATTATATTTCATGTTTTATCTTTTTCGATAGTTATTTTTAGGGCTTAAAATTTAAAAAATCAAAAATCGAGCTTTTACGGAACTAGATATGAATCTTTGAAATCTGAGATTGAAAATGAGATATTGAAATCTCCTTTCAATTTTGTTCAAAAGTGTTTTTACAATAAAACCACTCAGTAGGTAACCCATATTCTTTGAAAGAGAAAACTTGTTTTTAAAAGAAATTTTTAGCATACATTTGATGAGACGTCTTCTTAATTAAAATGTCTTGTTTTTGATTAAAGTATTGTTAATATTTTTAGATTCAAGGAGAGTATGGCGAATGATTTTAGATACCTTAGATAAAGTTAATTCTTGGTTTCATGATGAATAATATACGATGTATAGGGATAAACCTAGAAATCCGATTGTGCGAATGTGCGTCATTGAAATTGGTTATTAATGTATTAATCAGTTATTCACGCATACTCGGTATTAAACAAGGCTCTAGTTTTTCAGTAATTTTGGCATCAAATCTAATACACAAGCGTAATGGGTATAGGTTACATCCATAGATTGATCTTAGGTAGACGCAAGTGCCAAATAACTAATGCAACTTTAAAATACAGAATGTTTTTTCTTAAGAAAATCTGGATATTTGATTTGATTATGCCATGTTTATTTCACTAAATAGACCATCCTTTCATATAATTGAAAATTTCTATACAAAATAATTTCAATGTTTCACATGTGACAGGCTCCCAGTGACTGCTAATATGTCTTCAACTATCTAACATGTTTAAAAGCAAATACCTGAAATACCTATTTTACTTGAAAATTAAAAATTCCAGTTCTTTTTTTTAATATTTCAACTTATTCTAACGAAATATGAGTATAGACTATAGAGTAGTATAATAATATTAATACCGGAAAAAGAGGATTTTTATGCAACATCTGTTTTAGATAATAATGTTATTTGAATATAAGTAACTAATTTTAAAAATATTTCTGATTTTTTTTAGGTATTTATGTAGATATTAAAAATGACTACTTTTAGATTCTGAGCGTAACGAATGATGTGTTTTTTTCTATAATCAAAATATGGGGTAGTATAAATGCTCTGATTTTAGACATCAGCATCAAGATGAGTATGTAGTTGCTACATACAGGAGTTCAAAAATTGAAAATTCCGATCAACGTTTAGAAAAAGTCAGCAAAAATTAAATTTATAATTTTTTTTTTAAATTTCTAGTATAAAACCATGACAGCTTAACAGTTACATAGTAAACAAAAAAAAGAAAAACAATATGAAGTTAAGATTAATACAGATTAATACTTATATACTATATTGTCTATATTATGAAGCCAGCCTCCAGTATAAAGGTGATTATCATTTTAATAGCTGGTTCAGATTTGGTGTTTAAGATAGAGTCAAGATTGAGAGGAATTTTAAGGGATTTAAGAGTGTTTAATAGAATTTTTGTTTAAGCCGGAGGGCGGAACAGTTAAATAAAATATGAGGGAGGTCACAGATATACTCATATGAATGAAGTGTACAAAGTGGCGAGTTATTTGGTCCAAGTTTGAAATAGTGACTTGGTAATAAGGAATGTTCTATACGTAAACGATTAATTTGTTTGAAGTTTAAATTTTAATAAAACTCGTTATTCAAACGTAAAATGTAAACGAAAATCATCTGGATTAACATATCAAATTAAAAAATAATAATATAAATATAGTATTGCATAAACTACCCTTAGGTACAGTCGGTATTACAGACGATGTACCTTCTCACATTCATTGCTTAGAATAAGATTTTCGCGTACTTACATTGATTTATCATTGAATTAAAATGTAACATATTCATTAGAGTATGAGTATCATAATGATCTATTCTATGCGATACGGCAGAGCGAGTTTCACTCGATTTTCTTAGTTTAACTAGGGCTGAATAGGAAAGCAAAAATTTTAAAATGGCTTATGAATTATAATTACGCGTAAAAATTGTATAGACAAATCGTTCACAAAATGCATAACAATATTGTTATGACAATAATGATCACACAGTGCGCATAAATGATAATTTAGGTATTTGTCTCATAAATATTATTAGTACAATTATGGTTAAAACAGCTTCACTAACTACCGTTTTATTAATTGTTCAACAAAAAAAAAAAAAAAATAACGTATAAAACATAATTTATGCATATGTTTATTTATAGCTATACATTTTAATTGGGTTTCGTGATGTGTATACTGAATGTTAAATTAATGACAAAAAACAAATATGATTTACGAAAGGTGAAAGTAGGATAATAGGTATAACGGTTCCTCTATAATACAATAATTAACTATATATACATCTACTCTATCTGTGATCAATAATAATAAATTATAGTAGGGATACTCTAGTGGGGATCTACTAAAGAGATGTTCATAAATTATTGCAATCGGATTATACTGGATGTAGTAGCATTGAGTATCGGGAGCTGTCAACACCGACGCTGTCTTTTCTATTTACTTATTTATCCACCACTTCAAACTCACCATTTCGGGGAAAACAATAACCTCAGGTGTCGTATATTGTTTAATATGAATTGATGAATTTCGTATTACTATTATTATTACTATCGCTATTATTAATATTATTGTGTTAACAAGAGTCGCTAAAATTCAATAATGTAATAATGTTTGGGTACTAAATAGATATAAATTCTAAAATGTATATAAGTAGTGCGCACATCCAGTGCTGGGTTTTTGTTTGTACATATTTGTTTTTAAACGAGTAAATTATGAAAACTATACTTTTTAATGCTAAAATAAAGGATAAATGCACATATTAATAAACCATTAATAACACATCGTGTTATGATTTCTAATTTAGTTTTGAAAATTTGTTGTATTTCTAGGTGTATGTATAATGTATATATTATAATAGGTTAGGTATTCTATTATACATAAAAACACGGCTGTACTATGGCTTACTGCAAGGGCTTTATTTTTTAATTTAGTCATGATTTTCAATATTTTTCTAGTAAAAAATATAGTTTAGCTTATTAATTGTGCATAATAATTGTCTAGTGTTTCAATTTTAAAATGATACCTTATTTAGTACAGAATAACTAAACATTTTTAGATTTCCTGTAATCCTTTATTTTTTAAATTTCAGATTTCAAAATTAAATACTCATCCCAACAAGCACGCCCGTGGGATAAAATCCCATCCGGGGCATGATCAAAATTCTAAAACCAAATCAAAAAAATTATTTTAAATTTTAATATATTTCTAGTGTCTTCATTCTAAAATAGCATAACCTTAATAGAAAAACTACATTATGTCATCACATAAGTCCCTTATATGTGTAGGTTTACAATACAATATTATTATTTTTTGAATACATGTTAATGTAGATGTTATAAATTAATTATATTTATATTAATTATCAAATAAAAATTGTATGCATCTAGAACCTTGGTTGCATACAAAATGATTGTATAACGTCTTCAATGATTTGTTGTTTTTGCTTTTTAAAAATGTCTTTAATATGCGTGGCATTAAATTAGCAATAATTTTAAAATATTCTCAGTAGGGGCAACAATGGCCCTTTTGCCCCCCTGCGGGCGCCCTTGCATCCCAACATTTAGTAGTCTTTTGGAATTATTCTAATTGTACAAATAATAACTTTACTTTTTTTTACATAGGTAAGTACCTAACACAGCTATTACTTTTGACATATTTCAAGATAAGAATAGACAAATTAGGCGCATAGGTTAAATGCTTTGACAAAAAAAAAAAAAAAAAAAAAAACAATTATAATAAAAAAATCAAATGGTTATTAAAATTATAGTATTATTATTGCAATTATGGTCATGATCTCGAATTAATATAGAAATATACATATAATTTGATAAAAAAAAATAAATATCAAACATCTAATTAAATATTATTATCAATTGAAATATTATAAATTCACCTTAAATAATCTTTAATAATAAATAAGGTATATAAACTGATGTTGACGTCTTGTAGTCATGTTATTATATTATTATAATAATTGTCCGTATTTTAATTTGTAACACAGTAGACTGTTACAAAATTGAAAATAGACAACTTTTAGTACAAATTATATTTATATGTACCAATTATAAATAACGTAATATATGTACACAAGGTCTAAGTATTTTTAATTTTTATAATCATTACACAATATATTTTTACTTATATATCATCTATATATGATTGATTATATTTTGTATTTTATGTGTTTTTGTTCACATACGAGTAGGTATCTCTGTCGCTGATAGTGAGAGATGCAGCATCAACCATAAAAAGCAAAGTAACGTAAATGTTATGAATTATGAATAGGCAATGGGTTTCGTACCGATGAATGAAAAGGATATTAGATTTACTTATCACACATTATTTACATGTAAAAATAACATAAAATATTGTGGGTTGGCACTTTTCTTTATATTTGTATATAGCTATAAAATCACAATGACATAGATAAAATCGTGCATCACACAAATGAAATACAATTAATAACATTGTTTTCAAATAATAATAATTTTAACGTGTATTATAAATTATGATTGAACGCTTGTAATGCTTGTATACCAAAATTAAAAACCAATACATGCGAGTTTATCCTAACTATTGATTTAGAATATACAATGACTAATGTATTCGTCTTATTTTACTATATTTCAATGATTAAAATTGACGGTTATTTTGACTATTTCAGATTTTTCATTCCATACTAATGCATTGACTTAAATATCCAATAATTTATAAAAGGCTTATGTCATATCCATTAGTATAGTATAGCAGTAGCTATATACTCTAGGTGAAGAATAATAATACCTAAACCTATTATTATATATAATATGTAGTTATTAAACGTTTATTAATACTTTAAGTGACTATATAATTTACCATATACATTCTAATGGTATTGTATCTATATTACCATGTTAATACATTAAAATATATTTTTATGTTGACTTTCGTTTTAATTTAATAATTGTATACATATTATAATAATAATGGCAATTTCAGTCATTTTATATTTTCCCATATAACTTTATTGTATTTAACATTATTCAGAACAATAGATATCGAACTTGATACCATTTATTACAGTGTAAATACAAAATCAAATGTGTTAGGTAGGTACTTCATAGAAAATGATTTCATACACTCAATATTCATGCATTTACATCATGGTACAGTAAGTGTTGCATGCCACGTTTTAATTGGAAAAGAAAACAAATATCCATCATAATCAATGCAGTTTTATAACATATCAATAAGTGGCCAACAATACATAATTTCGATTCCTTCTGACAGATTAAAATGGTTTTATACATTTATATAGATATATATAATAGAAATCAATCAAAGATATTTAAATCCAGATTTGTCAACTATATACCAGTTTTATCCATTTATATTAAATCGTCATCTCATAAAAATTCTTAATAAATTATTGTGTATGGAACGGGTTACATGGTAACTTTAAAAAAATTACAACTTAAAATAAGAATTTATGCAAACGAACAAAAAACAATCCTTGACTTTCACATTTTCATAGTTTAAAGTTGTTTGTGTGTATCAATGTCATATTTATGATAAATATAATAAAGGGGGTGAATATTCAGGCGAGTTGTTAAATAGGTTGTGCTCTGAAAAATTACACGAGTTCGTCAAACGTTTCCAAATTAATTAATAATTTTAATAGACTTCTGCAAAAATGAATGGTGAAATTGTCTGTTTCGTGCTTAGGAACATTTCAGCATTTTTCGATTATAAATATTCGTAAGAAAACTGTTTAAGCTTACAATACGAAACACATACTCCAAAATAAGTTGAAATCATTCACAGTTAGAATAGTAAGTTAATTTTTTTTTTACGTATAAGTATTTTTGTATTCTTATTACAGCTTTATTAATTGAATACGCGTGGCATAATGTTTTTTTTTTTTTTTTATGTTAGATACACTTTCTTTTTTAAAACATGTTTTTGGTTTTTGAACAAATTTAAAGACAAAAAAAGTCATCAAGGTTTGTCTTATATCAACATTTGAATAATTTATTTAATCGCCATACATTTAATTCGTTTAATGTTAATTATTATATATGTATTGATAATCATATACCTATATGATTATAGTTTATATAATTATTAATATTATTTTCAATTGATTTTAAATATTTTTCTTGCGTATTATTATTAGATTATCTTAATCCAATGATGGAAATGGTAATTGATGTCATTCCTTTGAAATTGAAGCAATATAAATGAGTTACACACACTCTTATTAGTTATTATAGATAGCGAAGGTATCATACACATATTTGTTGTTTTCTTAAACCACCAAAAATATACTTCGTTAATCAAATACTATGACCAATCCTAACAAAAATTGGTTATCACTTTATTTAGGTCATATAGTGAATGTAAAATTATATTTCTGAAAGCTTGATTATAATTCAAATCTAAATGTTAAGATTTGTTATTGAATTTAATATATGTCAATATTTTCAACTTTATCAGTCGACCTTTGTAAATCTTAACAAAAAATACTGACAAGCTAGGTAGTATATTAGTATTATATGATAAACGCCCTTCAAATAGTTATTATATCGTTCGAGTTTTTTCATACCCAATACGTGGAACATTCAGCCATTAAATAATATGTGATCAAGTATATTCAGTGGCACAACCAAAAGAAGTAGATCCTGGAAATCCTATATATATCGAGTGTGTCAAATTTCAAATTAATAAAACGTTTTTATATTTTTTTTCTAATTACATTTATATATATATAATATATATATATAAATAAAAAATTTAGTATGATAACTTCTATAAAAACGGTTGATAGTATATTTTTTTAGATTTATATCCTTATAATGCTTGGTTTTTGTTCTATAACTAAACATTCTATTTTTTTTTTTTTTTGGAATACGATAATATTATATTTGTAATATTTATATCTAACTCCATAAAAAAATCCTAGTTTCACATTTGCGGTATATTTTGTATGACATATATTGTATTTAATACCATAATACGCCTGCAATAAAACAACATGTTTAATATTGTAATATAATGACGTATAGGTACACGGTGAAACTTAAAAACACATAAGTTTCAAAACTAGTATTGTAAAATATTTCATATGACTATTGGACTCAACAAATCATCACACCTGATATGAATAAATAAGATGTCGATACAACCATGCAACGTTTTCGTAAACATTCCAGACCTTGACCCTCTGCATCAGCACACTATACCATCATTCGTTATATTTTTTTTCAAAAGTGAATTATTCATGAATAGTTGTAATATTTATTCATCTTTCTCAATTTTTTTTTTGAAAAATGTTTTAAGTCAATCAAAAAAAAAATGTTTTCTACTAAATTAATGAAATACACTATAAAAACGTGTTTGTCTAGCTGCAATAATATCTACAGAAATATTATTGCTTTTAGGTAGTAGTTGTTGTGGAACTATATAGATTTATATTATATACATTAGGTATCCACCTTTTCTAATTTCTAATGTATTTAAACTCGTTTGAGTTATTCGGATTTTCTTAGAAAAGCGAAAAATATTCGCTTGATTTGAGAGGAATCATTAAAACATTTTTTTAACTAACAGTTGTCCATGCAGATTACTTTGCAGATGACGAATCGCGTTCTTTCGTAATATTTTTATTTTATCAAAGTATTTAATATACAATTGTATTGGTAAAAATACTATACTTATTATATGTCTTACATTTTTATAATAAATAATAAGTACCATCGAACAATAAATTGTATACTAAAAGACATAAAATAAACGAAAAAAATATGAACAATTTAAATAAATTATGAAGTCAAGTTAGTGTCTGATTACTATAAACTGAAGTAACCTTGCTGCAGCTTATATTTTTTCATAATTTAAACTTGAATTACTTTCAACTAATTAATAACTATTTTCAAAATATCAATTGTTATAATTTTTAGTAAAATAATAAGATTAATTAATTCCAATTTATATAGTTCGTGCTACATTTTCCACAACTAATCGGAAATCAATGTGCGTTAAATTTTACGGTTTACCTATAATTAAACATATTATAGCAACGGACATGAGTGGCCATTTACGTAGTAGAAAATAATATAATATTTAGAAGTGATTATATTTGATAAATTATAAGCTTAAATGTTAATATCGATAAATATATAACTGTCTCCACTTTCCATACATCCATATTTACAATCAGTAATATACTTATATTCATTAAATTAGCCTAAAAATCAAAAAAATCGCACAAATCATTACATTACCAACTAACAATATTAATCTGAAAATTAATCCAATTGCTCTCGTTATTTATTAGTTATTACGATATAGTAACACTCGACTTGAGTACTGTAGATAGTTGATGAACCTCGTGTGTTTTCATAAGATACGTAATTATATGTCTTCAGAATTGTATTAATGAGAAACTAATTGATCTAAATTATACGTTTCTTAATTTTTTAAATGTACAGTTGAAATGAAATAAATTAAACGCATGCGTTTTTTACTGGGGATTTTGTGAATCTAAGCTGATTCCACGACTATTGTATTTCAATTTAACGGTCTGTAAAATATAACACACAGGCGCCAATATAATTAACTGATGACCCCCAATTTCCATCCACTCAAGTCACTTGTGCTTTATTTCCACATTATTTATTATTTGAAATTTAACGAATTTCAAACAACTTGGGTGTGACATGATTGTAAATATTTGTATATAGTGCCAGTATAATTTATACCTAAATAAAATAATTATTTTGTATTTTGACCAATTTTACATACACTATGTAACTATTTGACTATAATTTAGGTTAAATTATTTAAATTAATAATAATAATA